>NW_004524931.1:1073134-1074234 GCF_000260255.1 Octodon degus
AAAAAAAGAAAATAAGGAAGAAGAAGAAAAAGAAAAACTGAAGAATGGCAGATCATCAGAGTGTGAATTTGTATCCAACTATGGCAAAAAGAGAATTATTTGAAGTCCCAAATTTGACTGGAATAATATATAAAAAAGTGTTCTAACAGAATAGTGTGATTATACTGGAGATTACAATATTAACATGAGCCAGAGTCAGAATTTAGTGAAATTGTCGGAGACTTATTTGATACTCCCTACACTGACAACTTCATTGCAGGTATAGAAAGATACTACAAATTTGTTTTAAGAAATGATCTAGGGGCCAGGGAGATAGCTCAGTAGAATAAGTGCTTGCCTGGCAAGCACAAGGACCTGAGTTCAATCCCCCCCCGCCAAAAAAAAAAACAACCCAGAAATGATCTAGGTAAAATCTGTAAATTAATTTTCTACTTGTGTGCAATATTTTACGCTATCTATCCTACAACTCACATCAGTCCTAGATCCCAAATACGGCAACTCATCTCAGTTCAGAATAAACACTTCTTCTCCGTGGACCCCAAAGCTCTATTTTTCTCTACATTCATTTTCTCGGCAGGCAGAGCAAACTCTACACTGCCAGATATCTGGCCATGAACTCATACTCATGTCAAACACACTGTTGCAAACAGTGGGTAAGCTGTTATATAATATTTGTGCAAACTGACAGAGGCCTCCTATACTGCATATCAATTACCCTTGTAGATTTAGTTTTGAAAGAGTCTATAATGATAATGCACAAATATATATATATATTTTTTTTCTTGGCAACACCTTATGTAAAACCATGTAGATACTTCTGAAAATGTCAGCACAGTGTAATATCACACAATTTTTATCTATACATATTCAAAATATTTTGAACTTCAAATTGCTGCAATAGGAATTTCTTAAAGGCATTATTTGTAGTATATATTCTTGACTTTGCACCTTTATTCTGTTACATGACAGAAGTTCCTAAATCAGTGCAAGTGGACAAGGCTATTTGGCCACACCACTCTTGGTCTAGTGTACCAGGATTCTGCCTTCATAAGCAAGTAGAAATCATGGACAAGCGGCCGGGGAGATGGCTCAGTGGAATA
>NW_004524931.1:1082839-1087994 GCF_000260255.1 Octodon degus
TTTTTTTGAGATAGTTTCAAAACCAATTACTAGCACAGTTTCAATACTTAATACATTGCATATTGTTATCTTAGTGGTTATTCATTGTACAAGATGTAGACAAGGTATCCTGTGCATAAACACTATTAAAACAAATTTCTCTATTCATTGAATTAAGAGAATGCAGCTGTATATCTATCCTAACTATTCTGACTATACAGATACAAAATGGTTGTTCGTTTGTATCCCCCTTTCTTGTTTAGTTTTGTCAGAGAAGGGCAATCCATTGTCATTTAAATATTGTAGGTGTGTGAATTCAGCAAAATATTCCAATATAGTCCAGTAGTCCATAATAGTAGTGGGTTTTCCATAAGACTGGCAATGTCAGAAGTTGACTTGAGCCTTTTACAACTCAGCATATTAATATGGCTTTACTTTTTATGCCTTGTTTCTATACTTTTCAGATGGATGGTTAAGGCCAAGATAAAGCAAGACCTATAAAACAAGAAATGTAACTTTTGTATCTGATAAGGTCAGTCAAATCCCCTCAGGATTTATCCTGAAACCCTATATTGCAGTTTGTAGATCCTTTATTTATACATATCTTTTTGCCTGATTTCTTGCTTCTGTTTTCTATTCATATTCAACTTTTCTTTTGTTCTGCTCCCCTTTTCATTTGTTTTCCTTTTCCATTTTTCTGGGAAAAATGGAGAATCTTTTCCCATCCAAATTTCTCACTACCAATATTATACCTGGGCTTTCCTGTTATTGTCTCCTAAATGTGCAACATACTCTTACCATCAACAAAGGTTTTTGCCCCTTGTTATTCCCTCCTTCCCATACTATAGAGCAGAGGACTATAAAAAGTGTGTTTTTCCTTCTCTTTGCCCTTCTGGCTTTACCTGGTCCCAAACCTTCTGGGATTTAGATAATGCATCTAGTAAATTTATGGTTCCATTTCTCAGAAATTCAGCAAAGGAATAGAATATGAAAAGCTGTTAGAGAAAATAAACATAAAGGAAAGCTCACCAGAATCACAGCTGACTTCCTTACACAAACCCTGAAGTCATCAAGTGCTTGAAGTATTTCAGTTCCCAAAGGAAAACAAACACCAACCAAATTATGTACCTCACAAAATTATCTTTCAAAATTGATGGAGAAGGGGCCAGCAAGATATCTCAATGGTCTAAAGCACCTATTTAGGCAAGCTTAGGTAAGTGCGCAGGTATTGCGATTTGATCCCCAGCACCACATGCCGCACTAGCCCCACTCCCAGGGCAGGCTGAGTCAGCAAAAAAAAAAAAAAATGATGGAGAAATAAGATACTTCCATGACAAACAGCACCTGAGTAAATTCACGAACAACAGAACAGCCTTCTAAAATATTCTAGAAAAAGAAGAATTAAAATTCCACAAACTGCAATAGAATGAATCTACCAGGCAAGACAAGCAATTCAACATGGGGGAAAAGATAGAGCATGCAAGAGGAAAATAACAAAACAAGAATAAGTCAACACATATGAATTACAGCCAACAATGCTAATAGCCTCAATTCACTGATGAAAAGAAACAGACTTGCAGAATGGATCATAAAGCTAGATTCAACACTCTGCTCCATATAAGAAACACACTGCATTAAAAAAGAAATTCATAGTGAAAGTCAAAGGATGGAAAACAGTACTGCATGTGACAGGAACCTCAAACAAACAAACAAACCAAAAAACAAAAACAAGGATAGCTATTCTCTTGCAGACAAAATGGATTTCAAGTCGAGACTAATTAAGAGACATAAGGTCACAAGATCCTTGTAAAGGGAAAAATCCAAGAGGAAGAGATAAAATCATAAATATATATGCAACAAATACCAATGCACCTGACTATAAAAAGAAATATTAACAGACATGAAAAATCAAATAAGCACTAATACAATTGTATGGGGGACTTCAGTACTCCACTGTCTCAAATAAACTGATTAACTAGACAAAAAAATCAAAAAGGAAATAATAGAACTGAGCTAAACTTTTGAATAAATGGACTTAGCAGATGTCTACAGAATGTTCCATCCCAGAACATCAGAATACACATTCTCAGCTGCACATGGATCATATTCCAAAACAGACCACATACAAGCCCACAGAACATACTTAAGTGAATATAGAGGAATTGAAACTACCCCATGTATATTATCTGATCATAGTATAATGAAATAGGAAATCAATATGAAAAGAAGCCATAATAACTCCATAAACCAGTGGTGTCCCAAATTTTCTGATCAAGGAGATTATGGGGCCACAGAGGAAAGTGACTGACAATGTAGAGTGTGCCTAAGGAGAGTCACCTAGAGAGAAAACATTCTCTCAGGCTTTCACAGACAGCAAATCAGTCAAGCAATGGCTGTGACTCATCCACATGGCTGATACTGACAGAAGATCTATAAACTGCTGTACAGGGTTCTAGGGTAAATCCTGAGGGGATTTGACTAACTTCGTCAGATACAAAAGTTACATTATTTGTTATATAGGTCTTGCTTTATCTTGGTCTTAACCATCCAGCAGAAAAGTATAAAAACATGGTATAGAAAGTAAAGCCATAAAAAAAAGAAAGTAAAGCCATATTAATATGCTGAGCTGTAAAGGGTTCAAGTCAACAACTTCTGACATTGGCAGTCATGTGGATAACCCACTACTATTATAGACTATTGGACTATATTGGATTACTTTGCTGAATTCATGCACCTACAATATATGAATGGCAATGGAATACCCATTTCTGACAAAAGTAAACAAAAAAAGAAGATATAAATGAAGGACCATTTTGTAGTGAAAAAAATATATATCTGTATATACAAAGTAGCATAGATATACAGCTACTTTCTCTTAGATCAATGAGAAGAAAGTTTTGAATAAATAGTGCTTAGACAAGATATGTCTTCATCTTGTACCATGAATAACTACTACAAAGAAAACAATATGCAATGTATTAATTATTGAGACTTACTAACCTGTTTTGAAACTGTCTCCTTGCTACTTCTTTCTCAATAAAATTAATAAAAAAAGAACTCCATAAACACATGGAAATTAAATAACACTCCCCTGAACAACTAATGAATCACAGATGAAAATAAAAGTTTCTATTTTTAAATGATATTGCTGATGCAACTCACTGGAACTTATGGGACACAAATGATAACAGTCCTGTGAGGGAAATTTACAGCAGTGAACACCCATACTGGACACTCTTTCTATGTCACCAGTTATCAGGAACCCCTTGCAATGAGTTCACAATCTCCTGTCAGATGTTTTCAGATGTTGTCTTACCCTCACATTTTCAGGGGTATGTGGAAGGCCATGTTCTGTCACCAGTGCCTAGCTTCTTATACCATCTTCTTCAGTTTTTCATTGTCATTGGGCTAATATCATGAGTAGTTGGCAACATGGGTGGAGTTGGGGTATTCATCAATGTCATGTTGGCAAGCACTCTTGTCAGTGGTCTTGCTGCTGGCAGATATGACCACAGTCTCCTTTTTCTTTCTATGGTCACTCATTCCTGGAGGGCATCACTGGTGATCCATCACCTGTTAATGCACAAGCATACGGTTGTTCCTGTTATCAGCAGCAAAGGGCCTTTCCAGGTTCCTGTCTGAAGATTGTGGCATAAAGCATGGGGCTTTCCAGTCTCAGATAAAAGAGATGAGGGATGTTGCAAATAGTGCCTGGCTGAGGTGATAAGGATCCAGGAACTGGATTTAAGAAAATTTAAACATAAACTACTAAATTTAGTTGCACTTGTGGTGACATCTGGATTGTGTGAATCCTATTTTTTTATTAATTATTCTTTTAGGGTTAAATTGAATCTTTCAATAATTGTTGTCCTTGGGGATTATAGGTAATTCTGTGATATGTTTTATTCCTCAAAGGTGGAAAAATTATTGCAAGACTCTGCTTATATCACTAGATCAATTTTGTCTTTATGATCTTAGGAACTCTCAGTGCTGTGAAATCTGACAAACAGTGTTGCTGAACATGATAATTCTTTAAATCTGCACTACAAGTCACATGATTCACACGGGAGCATGTGTCAACTGAAACATGAACATATTGAACTCTTTTAAAGAATGACACATGAGCGACATCCATTTGTCAAATAGAGTTTCTTTAATTCTCTGGAGGTTACACCTATCTGGGGGAACAGGCCTAGGAATGTTTGACATGATGAATAAACTGTAACAATTTGTCTGGCTTGGGCATGGGTAATTCAAAATTTGGTTTTTAAAGCCTCAGAATTTTAATGAACATAATCATGAGATTGCCTACCTTGATCAAAAACTTATAATTAGTTTATAAGGTCATCAACATATGAATTTCCTTTAGAAAGCATGTAGTCCTAGTAAATTTGCATGTGAGCATATATGGCCAATGAAACATGAAACAGCATGCTCATCAATTGCCTTTTGGAATCAGAAGCATAAATTAAACAAGCAGATTATAGGGTAGAGCAGACTATAGTGTCCTCTAGACTTTGAATCAAATAAGCATCATAAGACTCACAAAATTCCAACTGGAAAAATATTCTATAACAAGTAGGATAGTCATTAATTGAGATCTTTGCATGGAAATTCCAAATATATGAATAACATGTTGAAATCTGCTACTTCAGAAAGAAGACTTTCTCTTGGAGGAGCTATCGGTAAAATAAATTATTGCTCCAATGATTGGCTTTAACCTTTAACTCTAGCTTTTTGAGGAATTTCCATTTATAAGGAATCTTCACACTGATTTCCACAGTGGTTGCACTAGTTGACACTCCACCAACAGGGCAGAAGGGTTCCTTTTTCCCCGCAGCCCTGCCAGCATCTGTTATTGGTTGATTTCTTGATGATAGCCATTCTTTCTGGAGTGAGATGGAATCTCAGTGTTGTTTTAATTTGCATCTCTCAAATGACGGGTGATGTTGAACATTTTTTCATATATTTGTTCACTGTTTACATTTCTTCATCTAGAAGTGTGTATTCATTTCAGATGTCCATTTTGTTTTGTTTTTATTCCCATAATTTTATTGAGAAACAAATAGCAATGAGACAGTTTCAAATCAAATTGGTAGGACAGTTTCAATAATTAACACATTGCATACTGTCTTCCTACTGGTTATTTGTTGTACAAGATGCAGACATGATATTC
>NW_004524931.1:1092601-1093453 GCF_000260255.1 Octodon degus
ACAGAGAAGCACTTATTCCACTGAGCCATCTGCCCATCCCCCCTTTGTTAGAGATTACTAGGATTTTGGTTTTGTATTTTTTTTTAATGCTATTGGGAAGGATATGGTATCCATAGTTTTTTTTCTCAGTGACCTTGTTTATGTATAGGAATGGTATTGATTTTTGAGTGTTGACTTTGTATCCAGCTATGCTACTGAATTTAGTTATTAATTATAGAAGCCTTTTGGTAGAGTTTTGGAGTTTTCTATGTAAAGTATCATGTCATCTGTGAATAATGGTATCCCTTTCTTATTTTTTATTATTTTTTATTTTTTTGGCAGAGCCAGGAATTGAACTCAGGCCCTTGTGCTTGCCAGGGAAGCACTTATTCCACTGAGCCATTTCCCTGGCCCCATATTTTTTTTTATTTTTTATTTTATTTTTTTAAAGATTTTAATTTTATGTGTGTGGGTGTGTGTGTGTGTGTGGCCAGCTCAGTCCACCAGGGAGCTGGGCTGGCTGGCATGTGGTGCTGGGGATTGAACCGCGGTCCCTGTGCTTTGCTATACTTGTTCTAAGTAGATGCTTTAGACCACTGAGCCATCTCACCAGCCCCCTTTTTTATTTTATTTTTTTAAAACTTTAATTGTTGCTGAGCAGCTTTAGTTAGGATGCAAGGAAAATTAAAGGGTGGCTCTTCCTGCAAGGATTCATATGAATTTTATAATTGAAAAGTAATTATTCCCATTTTTGGTTGAATCTAATTAATATCTCCTAATATTTTTTGAAATCATTAGGGTTGTAAGCTTATATGTTTTGATTTGAATCTTTTGAGTTTTAACAGTCCTCTCTGCTAATATAGCTCCCAGATA
>NW_004524931.1:1093553-1094186 GCF_000260255.1 Octodon degus
TATATATATATTTGTATTTTAGGGAAGGGTCTACAGAGTGTTCAGGGTCTCACTACTAGATCAGACTCATAGTGATCCGCCTGTTTACAGTCTTCCAAGAGCTGGGATTACAGGCGCGTGCCACCATGCCCAGTCTCAATTGCTGTCTCAGTGTGCCCTGGGGGTGGGGCCGGCATAGCAGGCCCAGGTTTCCCCCAGCCGCTGTGTCTGCTTGCAGGTGCTTTAATCCACTGAGCTATTTGGCTGGTCCCTGTTGAGCTATTTGGCCAGCCCCCAGATACTCATAAGTTACAGAGAGCTATTTTTTTCTGGAGTAAGCAACATCCAAAAGCAAGAAAAAAAAATGTCATTTACTTTGTCCAAAGTCCTGAACAAGAAGCTTTCTGGAAGCAGTAGCCAATAATCATCTGTATAATATATGCTCTGATAAATTGTAATTTCCATGCCTCCCATAGTGGGCAGGGTTGGACTATTTGACATCACTTGAGGTAAAACCTTTCATTTACACCTTTCCATTGGCTCCTTAAAATTAATATTGAGGACAGAAAATGCAAAATAAGGCCTATCAGCAGGAAAAAGAATACGGAAAAAAATCTTTTAAATCAATAACTATGAACTAGAGGCTATTCTCAT
>NW_004524931.1:1094286-1096681 GCF_000260255.1 Octodon degus
ATGTGCCTTTCATCTCACCTCCAGTTGTGCAACACTAGGACAGTAATTTTTCTATCCTTTAGTGCCTCAGAAAGAACTAATTAGGAAGATAAAAGAATCTAATACATAAACAATGTTCTGGATATAAAAGCACTGAATTTCTAGGTATATGGCAACATGGCATTGAATACGGGCTTACAACTTTGATGTAATTACAAGAGGAACAATTCTAGCCTTAACACACACACACGGCAGGTTTTTATTATGTAGAAGAGATGTGGCATGTTTGTCACTGAAACCACAGCGAAGTTTTATTTTTCTAGAGGGTAAGAGTAATGAAGGGCTGGTGAGATGGCTCAGTGGTCTAAAGCACCTACTTAGAACAAGCTAAGCTAAACAAAAGCACAGGGACCGCCGTTCAATCCCCAGCATCACATGCCAGCCAGCCCCGCCCCCTGGTGGGCTGAGCTGGCCACACACACAAAATAAATAAATTAATTAATTAAAAAAAAAAAGTAATGAAGACAAAATGGGACTAAAAAGGGAAGTGTTAGGTGAAAGTGAAAAAAGATAAGGGAAAGTAATTCCTGCCTTATGACACCCTGCTGATAATGTCAACTGATGGAGACTACTATGAGGTGGCTCTGATCAGAATTTAAAATTAATCAGTTGACTTTCTATGTTTATTTGTGAGTCTATCCAAAGCCTAGGCACCTTGTCTGGAGATGGGCAATGGTCTCATAGTAAGTGAACTTCTGTGAGTGACTGGGCCTGGCTGAAGACTGTCGTGGCCTGTGAAGCCATGATGCCTTAAAGGACAAGACAAGGGCATAACCAAGGACACCTGGCTCCAGCCTCAATTAACTAGATAAAGACTGTAGCTGCAGGAATCTCACTCCTGCAATGAAATCCTCCTGGAGATAATATATTTCTCTTAATATAACGTGATACTTGGAGAAGTCCTTGAGTAGACTTCCAAATTCCCTCAGTGATTCTGCTCAGATTCCCACTTTTTCCAGTATTCTCCTCCTTTGTTTGATAGCTAAATAAATATGAGCCACCCAAAGTTCTTTGTTTTACCCCTAGAGAATCTTGAATTCTGTTAGACGGTTCTGTCCGCCTGGAGCCCTAAAAATCACATCACTTTACTCTTTACTTAAGCTTTTGTCCCTACACTCATTTGGGAGATTGTGGGTGTGATCAGTCCATAACTCAGGGATATTAACATGTTAGTCAATTATTTCCAAAAAAATATCCCCAAAGCAAATATTTTAAATTGCCAATGAATCAATTGTATATTTTATTAAAATATGAGAATATGAAATTTGTTGGTGAAGAACTCAATGGGATGGGTTTATTAGTCATATGGGAGGTAAGGAAAGAGAGATCACACTGCTAAGATCTACATCCATTTTGGAGAGGAAATGGAGAGAGTGGAGAAGAATTCACTTAGGAAAGACATTGCAGGGGACTGTCATTATAAGGTTGACTCTTGCTATCACTCCCTGGTGATTTACTCATTTCCTGTGATGACATCTTAACCTGTTTTGGCCATGTTCTTCTTCTATCTCATATGGTACTTATTAGCTCTTGTTCTCCTGGGTAAGCAAAGGGTCTGATAGCATGAAAGTCTTCAACAGCATGGACACAATTTTCCTCTCTTATAATGACCTTTGTTATGAGTATCTCAATATTAAAGGCAGTCAGATTTGTATTTTCTTCTTTGAAATTTGTCTTATTGGCTTCATCATGTCTAGAGTTGCATTATTTTTCTAAATTCTGAGTACAACAGTTAAGTTTCTATCCCATAAAAGCTTTCCATATGGATATAAATCAGCATAGAAATGCTTCTGGGAAACATTAGGCCAAATACAATCTACAATATTGCTCAGTGTATAGCACATCCTCATGCAATTGGCTTATACTTCTTATAGTCAGACTTTCCCAGATTTCATATGCTAAATCTTACTCCCCTTCATAATGGTGTGATGTGGTAGACAGTTTGGGAATAAAGATTGTCATGAGGTCTGAGACCTGAATAAGATGCATGCATAAGTAAGAGGCCAAATACTTTTTAGATAAAATGAAGATATAGCTAGAAGGCACCATGTGGATTAGTTTTGGATTCATCTGTTTTTGCAATTGTGATAAATAATTGATGTAAAAATGTAAAAAATGCTGGCTATAGACATATAAATATTTCATTCATGAATGATATACCAATGGAATAGCCACATATGAAAAAACAGCACTTTATTTGCTATTTTAATTTCAACAATGAGAAATAGTTTACCAGTTTTATTTTCCTAACTAAATCACATAACTACTGACATGGTTAAGCAATATCAGTTCATGCAATGGACAGTAGCTCTACTGTATCAGTGTGAATACATTTAGATGAAGTCTATGACAAAAG
>NW_004524931.1:1096781-1098501 GCF_000260255.1 Octodon degus
GAAGGCGAAAAATAATGCACTATATGCCCAGTACAGCTGAGAAGGTTGTACTACAAATTTCCATCAGGTTTTTAGTATGTGTACTGCCAAAGCAAGCACATCCATCAGTTTTTTTAAAGTAGCAATTAATGTTTAAAATTCTTGGGGCTGGGGAGATGGCTCAGTAGGATAAGCACTTGACTGGCAAATGCAAGGATCTGAGTTCAATCCCCAGTTCCGCCAAAAAAATAAAAATAAAAATAAAAAAAATAAAATTCTTACTTTGACTAACTCTATATGCTAATATCTGTAATCTGAACAACTACATTGAGGACAGCAATGTGCAGTATAAAACCCACAGTTGAATATCTCATTTTGTTCTTTTAAGTGTATATCTTTTCTAATGTCTTATCAATTCCTATTATAGTCTCTTTAAAATAAATACATTAAAAATAGAAAGTAAAAAGGACAAGAAAAATAAGGTTTATTGAAAGGAAAAGTTAATGCTTAACTGATTGATCAATCTGGCATACCTGTATCTGGTAATCTGAGCAACAAATTTGATGATAACAGTGCATAATATAACCATTGTTAATTTTTTATTCTTGTTTTGAAATTCTGTACCACTGCCGGAGAGATGACTCAGTAGAATAAGTGCTTGCCTGGCAAGTGCAAGGGCCTGAGTTCAATCCCCTGTTCCGAAAAAAAAAAAAGATTTGTGCCTGAGCAACTGAGCAATTTAGCAAGCTTTGGTCTGGAAACAAAAAAAAAAAAAAAAAAAAAAAAAAAAACAAAAAACCGAAATTCTGTACCACTTGTATTGCTGTATGTTGCTTTGTTTCTGTATTTGTTCTTGTTATTAGTGGTTTTTTTTAAGTAAAATTAAAAGAAAAATGACTAACAATGAATAGCCAATCTTGCAAGATAGCTGTGGCACTCGGGAGGCCTGGTTGTAGTGTCCCCATGGGTAATAAGCAAGCACTGATGGCATATAAATCTTGTGTCTCCATTTTCCTGACTTTTGAGGAATCACAAACACAGGCGAGTTCCATGGAGTGACAGAGGGCTCTAAATTTCCTTTCTGTAATTGTTCAGACATCAAGCATGCAAAAATTTGTAGCTTCTCCTTATTCAGGGCCATTGGTTAACTCCTGTAGGCTCAGTAACTTTCCATTGTAAAGGCAGGGCTAAGGACGAGATGGGACAATGGCCCCATTATAAAGTTGAGGCATAGCCAATTTCTGATCTATCCTCTTTTCTCCTTGTTCTTATGTGTGTTGAATTTCCCTAGTGTTTCGCTTTCAACATACTATATCTAGCCTTATCTTATGCTCTAGTAAGGCCCAGAAGCTGGTGCTTTCTGATTCTAAAACAGAAGGGAGAAGAGTTTCTATTATTACTTTCATTCTTTTAATAAATCTCTGCCCCCAAAATTAACAGGAATAGGTCCCTTCTAGCCACCTGCCCCTCAAAATGGAGTGGCACGATGCTTTAAATCCCTTGTAGAGAACCCTAATTGCACAAAGGCAATGCATGCATTTAGTGGGACACAAGAGCAGCCAGAACTGTGATGCAACAATGGCTACGTCAGCACCTGTGTCAATCAAGACTGTAAAAATTGGCCGGGGAGATGGCTCAGTGGAAAAAGCGCTTCCCTGGCAAGCGCAAGGGCCTGAGTTCAATCCCCAGTTCCACCAAAAAAAAAAAAAAGACTAAAAATTGTTCCGTGTAATTTTACTTG
>NW_004524931.1:1098601-1099369 GCF_000260255.1 Octodon degus
ATCTTGGTTGTTTCCAAGATTTGGCTATCACAAATTGTGCTGCTATAAACATAGGCACACATATATCACTATGATATGATGTTTTCAGATTCTCCAGGAAGATTCCCAGTAGAGGAATAGCTGGTTTAAATGGGATTTCCAGTCCAACTTTTCTAAGGAGTCTCCACATTGATTTCCATAAAGGTAGCACCAGTCTACATTCCCACCAGCAGTGGAGAAGGGTTCCTTTTTCCCCACAGCCTCTCTAACACTTGTTTTTGGTTGATTTCTTTGATAGCCACTCTTTCTGGGTGAGATGATATCTCAATGTTGTTTTAATTTGCATTTCACAGATGGCTAGTGATGTGGAGCATTTTTGCATATATTTATTCGCTTCTTTAATTTCTGCCTCTGAGAAGTGTGTGTCCATCTTGGATGCCCATTTCTGGACTGGGTCTTTAAATTTTGGGTCCCTAGTATTTTTTAGTTCTTATAAATTCTAGAGAGCAGACCTTTGTCTGAGTACTTATTTGTCATGATTTTTCCCCACATTTGTGAGTTGTCTTTTCACTTTGTTGGTAATTTCTTTCTTTCTTTTTTTTCCTTTTTTTGGCAGAACCAGGGATTGAACTCAGGCCCTTGCACTAGCCAGGCAAGCGCTTATTCTACTGAGCCATTTCCCCAGCCCTGGTAGTTTCTTTTGACATGCAAAAGAATTCTCAGTAAGAGCAGTTCCCAGTTATTAATTCTTTCAAGTGTTTTCCATGCGATTTGATTTTTGTTCATGAA
>NW_004524931.1:1099618-1101458 GCF_000260255.1 Octodon degus
GCGCTGAGACGGCAATTGAGACTGGGCGTGGTGGCGCGAGCAAATCGCCTCTATAATCATGATTGGTATTTTAAACAGCTAATTTTAAAGTTAAAATATTAGCCCTGTTAGATTAGGTTTTTGCTGATTCACACTGCTTTCTGTAGGTGAGCCGCAAATTAGGTATTAGACTCTACCAGCTCCTAAAGAACTTGTGTAAAACACTGTCCAGGGGCTCCCTCTCCTGGTATAGACACCCAGGTGCAGCATAGCTGCAAAAGTAATTGCCAACAGTGAAATGACAATCCAGAGTGGAGAAAAGTTTAGCCAGCTGTCCATCAGACAACAAACTTCTATCTACAATATATAAAAAATTGAATAAGATCAGATCCCCCAAACTTAAAAGGCCCATAAAAAATGAGCATCTGAGATGAACACACATTTCAGTGAAGAAGTAGAGATAATAGAGGTGTATGAAATAACGCTCAACCTCATTTATCGTTCAAGAGATGCAAATTAAAACAACGCTGAGATTCCACATCACTCCAGAAAAAAGAGGCTGTCATAAAGAAATCAACCAAGAACAAATGCTGGTGGGGCTGTGGGTAAAAGGGACCCTTCTCCACTATTGGTGGGAGTGTAGCCTGGTATAACCATGATGGGAATCAGTATGCAGATCCCCCAGCACCAGACTAGAGATCCCATTTGATGCAGATATCCCTCTTCTTGCAATCTTACCAAAAGAAATAAAAGAAATAAATCATAGCACAGTGATATATACATGCTCATGTTCATTCCAGCAGTTTCTACAGCTGAATCTTGGAAATAACCCATGTGTCCACCAACCAATGAATGGATGAAGGAGATGTACTTTTTTCTACAATAGAGTGCTACTCAGGCATGAAGAAAGGTAAACTTGAGGCCTTTCTACGTAAACAGATAAACATTGAGACCTTACTCTTTTGGAAAATAAATCAGACACACATCACACATGTAAATACTGCATGGTCTCTGTGGTGTGAGAACCTGAAAGTGTGAATTAGGACCAAAATGTATATTAGATATTATAAAATAGGAAGAAATTGTTCAAAAGAAAAGCGGAACTAGGGAGTGGGGAGAAGGAAATCAAGGAAGGGAAAGAAATAACATATGAAAAGAGGTGGAGAATGGAAACAAAGCTTTGTAAATAAGGAGGGGAAGAGAGGTTGAAGGGAGGGAATATAAAAAAGTGATAACAGGATATGTCATGTAGAGGTACAAATTCCCTCTAATGAATGTGATCAACATGTATATCTAAACTGTACCAATAAACTCAATTTAAAAACTCCCAAATTAAAAAAAACACAAAAGACTCATCAATTATGTGATATATCACAAAATATAGAAAAATCCCTTCATAACAGTGTTTTCAAATTGCAAGACAAAGAGATAGGCTCATAAATTGGGTTCTCCAATTGATGTATGCAAAGTCACCTCATTCCCTGCCTTGTACCTTGCTATATGCACCATTCTGCTTTGATTGCTTCTACTTTTTTTCATTGTTAAGTTATTACAATATATGAAGTGTTTTCTTTTTCTTTAAATTTATTTATTTTTTTCTGTTTTATTATTTTTCCATAATTTTATTGAGAAACAAATAGCAATGAGACAGTTTCAAACCAAATTGGTAGGACAGATTCAATAATTGACACATTGCATATGTTCTTCCTAGTGGTTAATTGCTGTACAAGATGCGGACATGATATCCTATTTACAAACACTATTAGAACAAATCCCTAGGGGGCCTGCCCCTTAGCTCAGTTCTTTAAGTGGCAGCTTGAACAAAGCAGTCAGGCTCAGGTTGTTGTGGTTCAATCCCCAC
>NW_004524931.1:1101558-1102066 GCF_000260255.1 Octodon degus
CACAAGGCACCACGGTTCAATCCCCCAGCACCACATGCCAGCCCCGCCCCCTGGTGGGCTGAGCTGGCCACACACACAAATAAATAAATAAAATTTTTTTTAAAAAATGTGAAAAGCCTTTTAATAGCATGCAGTCTCAGTTGTTGATTCTTTGAAATATTTCTCATGCAGTTTGGGTTTTGTTCATGAACTGTTTACATATACTTTTCCTCATGATTTCTATTTACTTTCTCTTCCAGTAGATTTAGTGTTTCTGTTTTAATATTTAGATCTTTGATCCATTTTGTCTTTAGTGCATCATGATAGACATGGGTGTAGTTTTAGTTTTCAGTATGTGGAAAGTCAGTTATTCCAGCACCATTTATTAAAGAGGCTATCTTTCTTCCAGTGAACATGTTTGGTCCCTTTGCCAAAGATATGGTGGTTGAGTGTGTTTTCAGTTGTCTCTACATCTTCCAATCTGTTCCATTGATCCTCAGGTCTTTTTTTTTTTTTTTTTTTTTTTTTT
>NW_004524931.1:1108068-1110678 GCF_000260255.1 Octodon degus
AGCACAGGGACCGTGGTTCAATCCCCCAGCACCACATGCCAGCCAGCCCCGCCCCCTGGTGGGCTGAGCTGGCCACACATACACACACACAAATAAATAAATATATATTTTTTTTTAAAAAGATGAATTAATGAATAATGAAGGAATAAATAAATAAGTAAAAGTAAATGAAAAGAAAAACGAATGAAGGTGTCATGAACATTTAGTTATTTGGCTGGCAAATGACATGATAGAGGTTTAGGAAACAGAGCCACTGTGCTGGTGGATTCATACACAGTCAATGTTTGCTAGAATTCAATGGTAACTTTAGAGACACAGTCAGTGTTCAGAGGTGCAGAACTTACAGATGTGTTGTTAGTTGCTTAGAATTATAAACTCAGATTCCTTTGTTATGCACTGACCAAAATTGGAAAAATCCATTCATTTGGGTAAAAGAGAGTAACAGCTATTTTTCCTTCTTTTCTTTTTCTTTTTCTTTTTCTTTTTTTTTTGAGACAGACTCTCGCTGTGTAATTTATGGTGGTCTTGAACTCACTGTATAGCTGGGGCTGTTTGACACAGTGATCCTCCTACCTCAGTCTCCTGAGTGCTGAGATTACAGGGATGTGCCAAAACACACCACTGGATAAGAATTTTATTTTGAGCTCCCATTGATGAAATGGAGGGTGCTCTTTACCTCAGTTCAGGATCTCACTATTGACTGTTTTCACAGTTTTGAAAAGAAGTTTTATAGTAGGGAACACAGAGGAGGGAAAACACAGAGATTGTATGGATTGTAGGCAACTTGAGCTCATTTTTCTCTTTCCCTTGGAAAGGAAATGGTTCCAACCTCCACAGGACAGGATCTACATATACTGTCATTTGTTCTCAGTTGAGGATAATAGGGCAGGTTGTTTATGTGCTTAGCAGTAAAAAGTCTGGATTAAAATATTACTTGTATATTTTCATTCCATAGAGCTAATTCCAATTCTCTTTTGCTTTAATTGATTGCTCAGTCTTGAGGGACGTGGGGGGCCGCATCAGCTAGCTGACTGGCTGAAGGTAGGTACCTGGAAAAGAAGATACTCAAATTGGAGGCTTCCACCCAGAAATGTGTCACTACAAATTGTGAAAGCTGAAGTCCAGAGTGTCATCAGCAGTACTGACTAGAAATGCTGTGTGATTTCATGCAATCATGCATAAAAACCCTCTTTTGTAACATTTATTGCTCTCCTTGTTTTTGGTAAGGTTGATACATGGTTGACTCTTTCATGCTCACAAGTTTCACCCTTTTGTTCAGTACATTTCCCTGTCTTCTGAAGGCTCTCCCAGTGGACTATTCGTGCTCTTGCCACTTGGTGCTGTGGCAGTCTTTCCCAGTGAAAATCATTTAGAGAGATGTGAGGGCAGATCAGAGTCGTTGCCATAAAACACTTCTTGCCAAATTTGAACAATAAGTATCAGGTATTTAGTAAAAGTGTCTCTTAGGCTGAATTTATCCAGTGTCCACACTTAAGTCCAACCCGCCACATTCTAAACATAGCACAAAGACTAAATTAGAACTTTGACAAACAGTACATATAAACCTTACAAGTAAAACTAAGCAAACAGGAGCAAAGTAAATCCAACCTGTAAAGTAGAAAAACAATATTTTTGTCAGACAATATTAGGTTTGTCAGAAAGTTATATTAAGCAAAAAGGTAGAGTACTCTTTTCTTGTAAACCAATGTGAACTACCATTTATAAGCATGCATAGTTTACTACAACAAAGACCAAGACTTATACTTTAATAATATCTTCAAGAACTTTTTAAAGGTATACACAAGCAAAAGTATAAAAATTTTGAATATTCTATGAAAGAATTAATGTTTATTTTACCAAGTGAAAGCACATTTTTATGACCAAGAGATGAAGATACATGAAAGGGTGGAAAGAGGAAGGTTATACAAAAAGCATTACACTGAGTTACATGCATGTACTGACTTTCCAGAAGTAATGTGATTGTTATATACTAGAAATAAGTATTAATAAAAAAGGAAGTGAAATGTTTGACTGACATTTCCTCTTGTCAGTGAAGACTAATATTAATTTTCCCAGTGAAGTGATCATAAACAACTCACAAGTTAGAAATTTAGCAAAATAGTTTAGTTTCTTTCATAACATATTAAAGAAAATGATTACAATTGAATTCTTGATGCCTGAACAATAATACATTAAAAATAAGGCAAGAAATACATAATAGTAGTGTAGATGGTCAGAATAGTAAAAACAAGTCTTTAGACAGAGATCTAAAAGAATATATATTTTATAAGTTGGAATTTTGCTAAAACCTTAAAATCTAACAAAAGACCAGAGCCAGCTAATTTAAAAATATTTTTAAAGCTTTGTTTTGAATTCCACCCCTTATTTATCCCTCCAGATAAATATCCTAAACCTTTTAGTTTTAAATATAATGATACTGACATAATTACTAGCATTGCAGTTTGAATTTGTTCTAATTTTCCTAACAAACTGTTTCTAATCAGAATTTTTTTTTACTCACAAGATATGTAGTTAAGGTATATGACCAAGTCAAAACATAACTTTTAGATCATCAAAAATTGTGCAACCGTCTCTTTCCCATCTTGCAAG
>NW_004524931.1:1111833-1112777 GCF_000260255.1 Octodon degus
TCAAAATCATATTTCTATGACAGTTCCTAATTTAAGTGTTATTTATGGGTGTAAATACATTATATCTAGAAAAGAAAGAAATAGCTGGGACAGGCAGCCAGTACAAGAAGAACCTGGGACTCAACAACAAATCTGTCTGAAGGAATCCAGATGCCTGGCCTCTTGCACTACATGATGGGGAGCCAGTGAAGGAGGTGCCTGGGAGTTGGTAACCAGCACAACTAGAGGAACCCAGGGTAAATCCACTCTAACAAGGGGAAACACATTGCACATAAACTTGCAATTTACAATTAATTCTGTTATATAACTATAGACTTCGTTTCTATGGTCTAAACTGCAAAATCAATAGTCACCACAGTTTGTCAATGTCTAAGTTGTGCTAAAAGCTAACAATATTGCTTAGCTTCAAAGCTGTCACATCTGTTGTAATCAGTTGTTTCCCCTTGTGTAACAATATTGGGAAGCTCTGGGGCAATAACTTCACCATAGTCCTATACCAAAAGACTGGGGAACGGGTCAAACAGAAACCAACATCCAACTCTCAATTCATTGAGAAGGTAGGGTCTTGGGACAGACACAAACTAATAATCTCCTGTACAAGAAGATATTTCTGGAGAATGGACTTTTATAGAGAGATTCTGATACTAGTGATATATGTACCTACTATGAAAACTCCTAAAGATCAACACAGAAAACAAAATAAAAAAAAAAATTGAAATAGAAAATTGCAAGACAAATGAGCAAAATGAAATCTCAGACCTCCAGCCAGAACAGGTCTAGCAGACATCAACATGGAAGAACTTGGAAGTTTCACACCTGAAATTTCTGAAATGATAGCACCTGAAGTAAAGAAACAACTCCTTCAGGCTATAAAGAAAATCACGGGGCTGGAGAGATGGCTCAGTGGTCTAAAGCACCTACTTAGAACGAGCTTAGCAAAGCAC
>NW_004524932.1:0-1209 GCF_000260255.1 Octodon degus
GGTCTCTGTACTGTGTATATTTACCATGTTTATTGCTGTGACAATTTTGAATGTTGAACGTACGTCATTATTGGAAAAACATACATTTTAATCAAACACATGTGATTATATTTCTTATATATAAGAATTAAAAACAATAAAAATTATGCAGAAATTCAAAACAAGATGTAGGAAATTAAAAGTGGTTTTATCTTGCATATTGTTATCTTCAAAGTAGTTGTTCAGATTGTCAGATATAGACATGTAAAACTGATTTTAAAAAATTAGGCCTTACCTAGTCCTTTCAATAAACCAATAGAACTTGCTAGCAGAGTTATCTTAGCTATATTGTATATAGAATTGCACCTTCAAAAAAGTACCAAACTTCACAGGTGTTCACTGAGTGCTCATACAAAAACTAACCTCTATAGTATCAAATATTTTATAGAATATGAAAAAGAACTTTATGCCACTTATTTGAGTTAGCATGGATTAGAAAAGAATAGATGCAAAAGTAAACACAATATACCAATACCGTATTTCAGACGCCTAATCCTGCATATTTTTGTAAAATTTGGCTAATATCTTCTATCAACTTTGTGTGATCTGTTTTAATGTACAGCACTTTACAGCACTTCAAATTGGATGAAAGAAAAGTAACAAAAATGCTTTAAATCGTGTGCTCTGAGGATGTGAAAATCATCCCCATCATTAGGGAAGGCAGAGATGTAGGGAGCATGTAATCAGAGGAAAAACAAGCAGACGATGGCAGAGCTATGTTCATGCTCAATATTCTCACAATCTTTTTCTCTCTCGCCATCAGAAGTAGAAAATAAAATAATGTGATTGGCCTTGTACAATAATCCGTAGTCACCTATTAATGTTCACAGTTCTTCTTGCTGTTGTTCTTTGTACAGGAGTTATGTAAAATCTATAAATTAAACCGCTATATGCCATTTAAGGCCTTCTTCACACTGAAATGTAATATTTTGATTATGAAAATCAGAAGAACAGAGAAACTATCAGGCATGTTGCATATTCATTTGAATTTTACTGACTTAAAAGGCAAAAATAAAGTTAAATTGGCTGAGAAAAAGTCTTAGCTTTGCCAGGAAGAAGAGAAATACTGTACAGGATTGTTAAAAATTTTATCTGGAATAGAAAATCTATCTATATCAAAGAAAGTAGTATAAGAAGTTTGTCCACATTTCAAATCAGGTCAGATAAAAA
>NW_004524932.1:2189-10159 GCF_000260255.1 Octodon degus
ATAATTTGAAAAAAGTCAAAATATTTAAAATGATGTGCTTTTATTATAACTATGTTTTTATTATCCTACTATTTGGTAAGCCAATCTTGACTAGGGTGTTTTAGAAGTTACATTGAAATGGGAGGAGCTAATCTATGCCTATAAGTGTCCAAGAAGTGTTATAAAGATTACTTAAGTCCCTGAAAACATACCAGAAATTTTGGTAAGACTTATCAGGTCATTTTTACAATTATAAAAATGTAAGTAGAATAACAAACTAAACTCAAATTAATATGCTAATTCCTGGAACTCTGGACTAAACTCTCTTGGAAAAAAAAATAGGCCAGGGAGATGGCTCAGTAGATTATTGCTTGCCCAGCAAACGCAAGGGCCTCAGTTCAATCCAATTGTGGCGTGTGGTGTCAGGAATTGAACCGCTGTCCCTGCACACTTGCCTAACTTGCCTAAGCAGACACTTTAGACCACTGAGCTATCTTGCCAGCCCTATGACAGATGACCTTAGTTGTTAACTTGAGTGAGGATGACATTGGAAAGTATATCTGACCCATAGCCCCTTGCTGTCTAGGTGTTCTGCTCTCTAATTTCCTGCCTAAAATGAAGTGAATGGTTTTTACTTTATGATATATCTGCCTTTTAAACAACTGACCATTAACTGAAGTCTCTGAAACCAGGAGGTAAATTAAGCCTTTCCTCCTTTAAGTTTTATATGCAGGACTTTTTATCCTAGTGACAGAAAGCAGAATGACAAGGCTACTAAGTTCTAGGTAGACAAGATGAAGAAGTATTAGTGTTCTCATGTGAAGTGACTGTAGGTAACTATCATGTTCCTTATATTTCAAAACGCAAGAATTTTTTAATATTTACCCCAGTGTCCTGATTTGAAATGTACAAAATTGAAATTCTATTTGCTCCACTATTTATATATACAAGGTTCTTGTTTTAGTTTTTAAAAATAGTAATAAAATAAGGAAATAATTTTTTGTTAGCTGAGGTATAGCTCAGTGGCATTGTGCCTGCCTGGCAAGCATAAGTTTCTGAACTGAATTCTCAGTACAAAAAATGTTAAAGATGAAAGTACATAAAAAAATCAATCTATGTATCTGAAAAGAGCATTCATACCTAGACTAATACAATATGGTCATGTTCTTTTTTCTAAAATACATTGTGAAAAGATTGTTATCTTTTTTATCATTATTAATCAGGATGGGGATTGTATTTAGGTAAGCTCTTTTACAAATGTGCTGCTTTTTAAATCCTAATAAAGTATTTTTAAAGAATAATGATAGAACTGAAAACTTCCAGTACTGAAAAATGGAAGTAAAGACTTTCACATTTCTGTGTAATAAATAGTAATAATTGATCAATCTTATATTATTCTCTTAGAATAACTTATTGAACTTTGATACTTAAAATACATAAAAAGGAAGAGTTTCAACATTGAATATTGATAATTTGACCTTCATTAACATTAAGGATGCATACTAAAATGTACTATAAAGAGAAAAAAGGCACTTCACAAGATGGAATACTTTTCCATGAATATATTGGAGAAAAGGCTTACAACTCTGACATACAAGCCAACTTGTGAGGGTCGGCCAGATAGCTCAGAGCATTAATGTGCCTGCTTAGGCAGATGCAGGGACTGGGGTTCAATCACCAGCATGTGGTGCTGGCCCTGCACTGGGGACATACTGAGGTGGTGCCTGACACTGAGCGTGGTGGCATACAACTGTAGTCCCAGTGCTTGGGAGACTGGTAACAGGAGGATCACTACAAGTCTGACCTATGTAGTGAAGCCCTGCAGACCCTGTACTAAATATATGTATATATATATATATATATATATATATATATATATATATATATATCAACTTCTTTATATAACTAAGCAATATGGCAGCACTTAAACTTTTTTAATAAAAGATAACCTCAGTATATTTCATAAAATTCAGCTATTTAACATATTGTGGAATAGGAATAATTTTATTACTGCAGTCTTAAAGAGCAAGCACTGAATTTATTTTTTTCTATATTAAACATTTCATCTCTGACACTTAACTCAATGCGGTGGACTCAGAGATTTTAGCAAAAATCAAAGCTGTTCCTCATCTCCAGGGCTACCTGCAATCATGTTTTTGCTCTGACAAATAGAATTTATCCTCATGAATTAGTGTTTTAAATTTTTTACTAAGAAGCTAATTGAACAACTGATACATATACAGCTGCATTCTCTTAATTCAATAAATAGAAAGATTTGTACTAATAGAGTTTGGACAGGATGTCATGTTTGCATCTTGTATTATGAATAACCACTAAGAAGACAACAATATGCAATGCATTAATTATTGAAACTGTCCTAAAATCAGTTTTGAAACTGTTTAATTGCTATTTGTTTCTCAATAAAATTATTTGAAAAATGAAATGTAACATTAGTAGGAAATGAGCCTGCCAAATAGTTCAGTGGATTAAAACACTTGCAGGAAGGCTCAGGGGCTGGAGTTTCAATCCCCGGGCCTGCAGTACCAACCTGCTCCTGGGACACACTGAGGTGGCAATTGAGACTGGGTGTGCTAGCACGCACCTGTAATCCCAGCTTTTGGGAGGCTGTAAACAGGTGGATAACTATGAGTCCAATGTAGTAGTGAGAACTTGAATACTCTATAGACCTGTCCCTAAGATGCAAAAAAAAAAAAAGTAGAAAATAAAAAATGAATAAATTTAAATACTGAGTCTGCATTATGAACTCCAGTTCAATTTTCTCAATTGTATTTTGTTTTGTTTTTTCTACTCTTAGTAAGATCACACACACACACACACACACACACACACACACACACATCAGTCGAAATATTTCAAGCACTTCTAAATAGATTTTGGTTTTTTGGCATATTTTAAGATTCAGGAATTTAGAAAATAATAGATAATAGTCTACATACTAAATTCAAAGAAAGACAAGGAACAAAGAGATGATGCTAAAAATATATTATTTCTTTAAAAAAGAAAAATAATTGAGAAAGCACATTTTTCTAAAATAACTAAAAAATAAATTTAAGATGAAATAGCTTTTTAATGGAGCAGTTCATTTCAAGATTTGACACATTACCATGTGTGCTTTAGACACTACTAAACCCTTATAATAAATATTTTCCACATGTAAAGATATATTTTTCTATGTCAAATATCACAGAATAGATTAGTAAAGTTTTTTATTATCGATGTTCTTTTTTAAAGAAATATTTCATCTTAGGTTTTTTTCTTTCAGTCTTTTCTATTATACTATTAATAGCCTTCTAAAAGCCTCTGTGTCAAATTAACGTGCAGGCTCACTTCGAGGAAAGACATGAAAGGGCTGACAGTTCACTACTCCATATGTGTATATATAGTCTTTCGTTTATGACATCATCAAACAGGAAATAGCTAACGCAATTTTCAAGTCTGGAAATGACAGGAAATTTCAAGAGGGGCAAATTGCCCTCATCGCCTCTGAAAGGTATTAAGACAGAATACTGCTGTGGCAGAAACAATTTATAGTCTTTCATTTTCTGCCATAAGAAAACTTCATATATCATTCATCCAAAAGAAGCAGAGTTCATTGGAATCACATTATAATGCCATCTCTGAATTATGATGAAGAATACTATATAAGTTCCATTTGGGAATGGTATTTGGGAACCCAGATCCAACAGGCCACGTATCAGGAGAGCAGGCAAATGTCACAGTGTTTCATAGTAGCAAATTAGGTAGGTGACCGTGGAATATATAGGCTCTGTACATGTGCTACCTAGCAGACATTTTAAAGCATACTCCATTATAATTCGGTACATACAATAGAATATTTTAAGTGATCTGATCAATAATATATTTTTGTATCAGTTTAATGTCATTTAATGTTTGACATGTCCTCAATGAAAGAAAGAGATGCAAGCATCCAGTAATTTCAATTGAATATGATGCTATAAAGAACTAGGTTTAGAGGTAAAGGCAGAGTGTCTTCCAATAAATATCTGGGAAATTTTTGTAATTCAAAGATTATTTCTTATTATCAGCTATTTTTTTTCTCAATACAATTTTAAATAAATGATAAACATCAATTAAAATTTTAAAATTCTGAAGTTGTTGCAGGGAAAATTCACAATTATTTTCTAGGCATCTTTAAAAATTAAATGAAATAATTTTGTAGCAAAATAAATAGGCATGGCTGCCATTTTATTGTTATTGTAGAGCAAATCACAATGAACTAAGCAAGATTTTCACTGTGGTAACAAAGATTCTGACAGTTGACTTAAAGAGAAAAAAGAAAAAAATTGGCTGAAAAATGCAGGTTTAGGGCCCACCAGATAGCTCAGCAGACTAAAGGCCTGCATAGGCAGAGAACAATGACCTAGGTTCTGTCTCTGCATGCAGTGCTGGCCCTACCCCCTGGGCATGCTGAGAGGGCTACTAAGACTGGGTGTGGTGGTGTGCACCTGTAATCTCATCACTTAGGAGGCTGAAAACAGGAGGATCACTGAGTGTGATCTATGTAGTGAGACCCTGGAGACCCTGTAGATCTTCTACTAAATACATTTAAATAAATAAAAATAAAAATAAAAAAAATGCAGGTTTAAGTATATCATCAGTGAGGCCTGTAAATTTCTGGCCTTTTGTAAACAACATTGGATGACAGAAGCCCAAAGTAACACCCAACCTTGCCTTCATGAATAGAAAGAAAAGGAGAAATAAAGGAAGCTTTGGGACTCCACTATCCTGTTCAAGGGTGTACCCCAAATGACAAAAACCAGCAACTAAGCCCCATCTATCCAAGAACTCCAAACTGAAAAGTAAGTCATAAGACAAGGATACTGCGAGACACGGTAGATATGAAAACTACAGTAGGATTTAATCCTTCACATCCACTCCATCAACAGTGAAATTGACATCTTATTTCACATTTATGATTATATAACTAAATCCAGGTATTTCTTCATCTTTTTGTTTGCCCCTTAGTATGTCTTCCATGCATTTTAGTTACTTTTAATTATACCAGATGAATATTTATGTTTGAATAATTGGTTAAAACACAATATGCAATGTTATCAGATAGTAGAGCTGTGTTTTGTGACTAGAGCTAATGCACATATACTATAATTAATCATATGACTAGGGGTTGGACAAATAGCTCAGCAGATTAAATCACCTGCAAGCAGGCTCTAGGGCCAGGGGTTCGATCTCTGGGCCTGCCGTGCCAGCCCTGCCCCCAAAGCGTGGTGAGATGGCAATTGAGACTGGTCATGATGGTACATGCCTTTAATCCTAGCTCTTGGGAAGTTTTAAACAGGCAGATTACTACAAGTAATATGTCATTGATATTGCTAGTACTAATATGTCATTAATATTACAATTTAGCAGTCAGACCCTCAACACCCTGTAGAACTTCCCTAAAAATAAAAAAATTCATATGACTAATGTACACTGATCTTTTTTTTATGCCTCATTTTTATACTTTTCTGCTGGATGGTTAAGACCAAGATAAAGCAAGATCTATATAACAAGAAATATAACTTCTGTATCTGACAAGGTCAGTCAAATCCCATCAGGATTTACCCTGAAATCCCTTACTGCATTTTGTAGATTCTTTGCCAGTGTCAGCTATGTGGATGAGCCACAGCCATTGCTTGACCAATTTGCTCTCTGAGAAAGCCTGAGAGAATGTTTTCTCTCCATGTGACTCTGCTTAGGCACACTCTCCATCATCGAACACTTTCCTCTGTGGCCCCACTACTATAATGGACTACCGGACTTTATTGGATTATTTTGCTGAATTCACGCATCTACAATATTTAAATGGCAATGGAATACCCTTTTCTGACAAAATTAAACAAAAAAGGGGGATACAAAAGGAGAACCATTTTTTATCTGTATCTACAAAATAGGAAAGATACAGCTACTTTTTTTTAAGTCAAAGAGAAGAAAAATTTGTAATAATAGTGTTTGGAAAGCATATTATGTCTGCGTCTTGTACTATGAAGACAAGAACGTGCAAAGTATTAATCATTGAAGCTGTCCTACTAACCTGTATTGAAACTGTCTCATTGCTATTTGTTTCTCAATAAAATTAATAAAAAGTACAATAAACTTAAATTTTATTTCATATATATATATATATATATATATGCAATAAATATGAAAAAAGAACATCTCAGGACCACAGTTGGTTGCTTCACCCTGCATCATACTCAGTACTCATCCCTCCTCAAAGGTTAACTAGTGGCATGGATGAATATTGCCTGCCTTGAAGTTCATATCGGTTCAATGTAAGTGTATATAATTTTCTTAGCCAACTGTTCCCTGCTGGAATACAGTACATTGGAGGAGAGGTTATCTATGCTCATTGTTCAGGGGGATCAGGCCCTGGTCATCTCACTTCAGGGAAGAAACACCCCGGTGGTGAAACAGATGAGGAAAGCGTCTCACCTCAGAGCAGCCAGGAAGCAGAGAGGCTGTGGAGCTAGAGAAGGAGACTCCCCTGCCACTCTGACCTACACACCTCTGCAGAGGTCCACATCTTGACGGTGCATTTATCTATGAACTCATCAGTGCTGAGTGAGGCAGTCCATTGGTGAATAGATTGCTTTTGTGATCCAATCTATTTCTGAACATTGCACCTCTCAATGCACAAGACAGTTGAGGGCATCTTAGATCTAGACCGGATAACTCTTAGCACTCTTACATAGTTACAAAATTCTCTGCTCTCCATGCCTTGCAGTGTATGTGACACCAATTTGATCAGAATATGTCCAAGGACATTTGAATATTCTTTTCATTTAAATTAACAAACTTTATTTTTATAGATAGGCTCATTGAAAATTAAAACAAATCATCACTTCTTGTATATTCTCTCAACCCTTTTCCCTTAGAGCTTATCCTTTACTAGCTAATATTGATATATTGATAATGTGTTTGCTATCATTTCATATACATATAGTCAAAGATGGAAACAATGTATATATCTCACAGGATAAATGAATAAATGCACTTAGGTTAAGTCCATATAATAGATTTTTTTTCTGGCATAAACTGTGTTGTACCATAAAGCTACAAGAATATGTGCTAAATCCTATAGTTTGCCTTAGGATAGTTTTTGTGTTATATAGTCTTAGGCAGGTACGACAGCATCATGCAAAATAGATTAATAACCCCATCCTCTAGCTAAGAGCAACTTTTAGTTTGTATCTCTGTCTGTGTTTGCCAATTTCCAGAATAGCATATACTTGGAGTTATATAGTCTTGTAGACTTTTCTTAGCTGTACAGATTTAAAGTGGCTTATAAATTCTCATAGTTTGATAGCACAGCACACTTTATTTTATTCCAGAATCATTGTTCATTAAATGGATTTTTCTTAGTTTATTTATTCATTCACCCTGGAAAAGACATAAAGATTGCTTCCACGTTTGACAATTTTTCGTTCTTTCTTTTTTTTCTTTTTCTTTTTTTTTTTTTTTTCTGTCAGAACCAGGGATAGGACTCAGGCCCTTTCCATGGCCAGGCAAGCACTTATTCTACTGAGCTATCTCCCCAGTCTGTCAAGTTTTAAAGTTGCTGTAAACATGAATGTGAATACCTTGTGTAAGCATAAATTCCAACACTTTCAGGTTAATTTCAATGATCAGATTGTGGGATTGCATGAAAAAAGTATGTTTAGCTTACAAGGAAGCGTAAAACTGCCTGTAAAAGGAACAGCACCAAGTTATGTTTATGGAGGAAATGAGTGGGATACCACGTTACTCCAAAACTTTGCCAGTATTTAATATTTTCAGCTCCTTTATTTTGTAGTCATTTCAATTATTACACAACAATATCACACTGATATTAATTCATAACTTCCAAATAGCATATGTTATTATAGATGTCATTCAAGTGATTATTTCTTATCACTATATATTTTTAATGAGATTTTGGATCATATATATATGATATATATTAGAACATA
>NW_004524932.1:17452-18794 GCF_000260255.1 Octodon degus
CTCCGCACACTCACCGGACCTGGGCTAGGACTGGGTCTCTACAATAATGTCTTGACGCTCTTCTTGCTAAAGATTCCTAGTTCTTTCGATGTTATTTAAACAGAGATTCTTTTCTGCATTGAATTGCTGTTTCTGGTTTTCAAAGAAAAGTTGAATATATTTGAATTATTGTGTTTTGCAGTCTCACAGTCCTGTTTCATTCATGAAATTCTCTGTTATTCAACCTTGTCATGTCCAATTAGATTATTATGCCTTTTAATAAATTTTAATGTTGAGCTTTGACCTTTCTCTATCTTTATTTTTTAAAGTTGTGTTTGTTTTCCTGAGTATTCTGAATCTTGTATTTCCATAACTTGTATGTAAAACATAACTTTCTAAGATTTGCTTGATATGGAATCAAATACATAGAATATTTTTAAAACCAATAAAATATATAAGCTTCATATTAACTAATGAGAAAATTAAATAGCTTTATTTTCTTCAGTTATTTATTTTTAACACTATCAATTTAACTTTGTAGAACTGTCTTATTGACCTATATGATTTTCCCTCTCATTGAAGAGATTCTAAAATGACTTAGAAAGACAGGTTCTATCGCCAACAAATTTCTTCAGTTTTCTTTTTTTAATGATTATTTTGAGAAACAAATATCAGTGAGAGAATACACAACCAACTAAGCTATTCTCTATTTGGTTGTAGTGTACAAGAATCTGTGTTTACGTTTTAACTTGCTCTATTTAAGTATTTTTTTTTTGCATATTTTGCTACTTGTATCTGTTAACCTGAGCAAAAATACTTAATAAAACAACTATTGTTAACTTGTTATTCTTGTTTTGAAAACCTGTACCATATTATCAACATGCTTCTGTTTTTGCTTTGTAATACTTGTTTTTGTTTCTACTCTTATAATTCAAATAAAACCATATTCTAAAGAAGTCCACTACAAATTTCATTCTTGTTCATTATAGGCATTGAGAGATGTATATGTTCACTGCATTTTTTCATTCACATGATGCTTTTGAAATTTTCTTTTTGTAATACACTTCTCTGACATTTCCATATGTCTTGATATAATTTTTATTGGAGATTTATCTTTTTTATGTTGTCTATTACTGTTATTTGATTTTTCTAAATCATTTTAGAAAGTGTATGTAATTTCTCAATGTATATTTTTATGCTATGATACATATATGTTCAATTTCCTTTAAGAAGTCTTTGTCATATTAATAAAGCATATATATGTTTTAAGCTAATAACAATTCAAATATACAGTGATGTTTTTCATGAGTTAGAGTGTACATCATTGACAGTTGGTTAATTTTATTTTATTTATTTTTTTAAA
>NW_004524932.1:19097-20310 GCF_000260255.1 Octodon degus
TTTTCATTTTATTTTATCTTATTTTTTGGCAGAACCAGAGATTGAACTCAGATCCTTGTGTTCGCCAGTCAAGCACTTATCCTACTGAGCCATCTCCCCTGCCCCGACAGTTGGTTAATTTTAGCTTTTCATTTTGTGATTAAATTTCATCTTTCATTCTATTATTTTATTTATTGGCAGAACTGGGGGTTTCACTCAGGCCCTTGTGCTTGCCAGGGAAGTGCTTATTCTACTGATCCATCTCCCCTACCCTGGCATGTTTTATTGAGAAACAAATAGCAATGAGACAGTTTCAAAACTGATTAATAGGACAGTTTCAATAACTAATATGCTGTACATTGTTGTCTTCTTAGTGGTTATCCATAGTACAACATGGAGACAGGATATCCTGTCCAAACACTATTAGTAAAAATCTTTCTTCTCATTGAATTAAGTGAAAGTAGCTGTATATCTATCCTAACTATTCTGCATGTACAGATACAAAATGGTCCTTCTTTTGTATCCCCTTTTTTTGCTTAGTCCTGTCAGAGATGGGTATTCCATTGGCATCTAAATACTGTATGTACGTGAATTCAGCAAAACAATTCAACAGTCCATCAGTCCTCAATACGAGTTGGTTATCTGCAGAAGTTGTTGATTGAGCCTTTCACAGCTCAGTATATTAATATGGCTTTACTTTATACATCTCATTTTTATACCTTTCTGCTGGATGCTTAAGACCAAGATAAAGCAAGACCTATATAAAAAGAAATGTAACTTTTGTATCTGATAAGTTCAGTCAAGTCCCCTCAGGATTTATCCTGTTACCTTGTACAGCAGTTTATAGATCCTTTGTCAGTTTCAGCCATGTAGATGATTCATGGCTATTATTTGATCAATTTGCTCTGTGTGAAAGCATGAGAGGATGTTTTCTCTCCATGTGACTCTCCTTAGGCACACTCTACATCATCAATCACTTTCCTCTGTGGGCCCATAATCTCCTTGATCAGAAAAGTTGGGACACAACTGAGTTATGTGACATTACAGTACAGGTTCTCCTATGTCCTGAGTCTTCACTGATCTTGAAAAGCTAGGGCCAAAATGTTGGCTGTCCTTGCAGCCCTTCTATTTCTCTAAATTTTGGTCTGCAAATTTTACCTTAATTATTCTAAGATAGAAAACATAATTTGTTTACTTCAAAGTTTTGGAAATTTACAATAAATTATTTCAGCAT
>NW_004524932.1:20785-27045 GCF_000260255.1 Octodon degus
ACTGTTCTGTATTATACTGTACAAAGCATCTTCTGGCTCTTGATATTTGTTTTAAGCATATTTTTTAAGATGAAAATCTATCTTTCCCTCATTTCTTTTTGTCCAACTTGACCTCTTTTTCTGGTAACTGTGTAGTGAGCTGTTGTAGCCCATTCTGTAGCCATGATGTTTCATGTGTCTCCAATGGAATTATAATTTTCTTTCTCCAAACAAAGTAATCTTATGGAGTAATGAAATCTACGTGAATACTAAAACGCTTTTATGATCATATGTCTTTTTTTTGATAGGGTCTACAGCATCTACAGGGTTTACAGGGTCTACAGGGTTTCACTGCGTAGATTGGACTTGTAGTGTTCCTCCTGTTTACAGCCTCCCAAGTACTGGGATTACAGTCACATGCCACCAAGCCCAGTCTCAATCTCCATCTCAGCTCTCCCGGGGGGACCGGGGGCACAGCAGGCCCAGGGATCTGACTCTCAGCCCCTTTGTCTGTCTAAGCAGGCACTTTAATCTGCTAAGCTTGGTCAGCCCTCCTAAATCTGATTTTGGATCCTTTTGCTTATCGCATTTGTGACATGAAACAAGCACTTCATCTGTTTCCACACATACAGCATGCAGCAGTAAAATGGAAAGGGTGAACTGCAAAGAGCCTTACATTTGAAATAAAAAAAATATTGTAGAATGTGTGGTAGACATTATGTGTAGTGGTGAATCCACAATCCGTGGCCTGTGGATGTGCTTGGCCAAGTCTCTGCAAATTAGGATTAAGAAATGTGTGTAGACCAGGGATCAGTTAAGCCTCCTGAGAGTCACTTTGATTTTGTCTTTCAAGGTTAGGATCAGTTTCTAAGATGCTCTTTCATTTTAACAATACTAGAAAACAATGTTTAAAGAGGACCAAAAGCAAAATATACATAGCACCTAGTGTGGAAATACACAGTTAGGGTTTCTTACTGAGAAACAGAAAGATGCAGCCTAAATGTATTTGCATTCACAAAGAGTTGTTTTCTTTTAAACAAATGCCATCTCACAATTTTCTTTAAAGACCATTCTAAAAGTACTGCATTTTTTCTTTATATATATTATTTTTCTATATTCCTAAGTCACACATGTTGCAAATTCAAAGACATGCCTATATCTAAGATATGATTATACATAAATTGGCATATTAGATATCTCTGAGACTGGGTCTGTAATCTATTCAGACAAATTTTATCCACAAAGGGATCCAAGTAGACAACACCTTCATGATTTTTAAAACTACTATTACAAGTTACAGATACACAGTGCTCCAATGAGAAAACCCACCAAAATTTTGCTCCATCTGTTCTTGGATAACATGGAGACACATGATACAGAAGTAGGCACAGGGGGAACTAAAAGTAGACAATACTGTAATGTGACATAAAATTATTTCTATGTTTTGTTTATTTACATAGGATAGACACAAGTAGACTTAGATAGAAATGTGTCTTATATAAATATTTATTCTCTACCATCTTTGAGATTTGTTTATTTGTAATCTTTTATGATAATCTTGCATTCATTGATATTATCCTTTATATTTTTATCCTCAATTTCCTTTGTAATTATTCTTTATTTTTTTCTATTTCTTTACAGATCTTTGTAAATTATCAGCAATTATGTGATGAATATTTGACTTCCTTCCTGTGTCTTTCATTTGGTATTTATTAAAGTCTCAGTTAGTTGATTCCTAAAGCATAGTAATTCCAAAAACTTAAGAACTTTTGTCAAAGAATGAACACTCCATCAGTACTGTTACAGTTGTCCTACATATTAATAAAATAATTTAAGCTGCCTATCATACATTTTACAGATCATTTTAGGTAAAAATTATTGTAAAATATACACATAGATCATTTTTTGCATTCTTCAACTACTCCATTCAGCAATTTCTTGCATTATACTTCTGTAAAAACATGTGGAAGGTGTCTTACATTTTTAATAAGAGAAATGAGCAAATTTGAAAAGCATATATTTTGGCACATGATTAGGCAGAAGTAGATCCAGATGATGTTTCAAAGATACTTTACAAACTAGAATCTCTCATTTTCTCACAGATAACTTTAATATTATTTGATCAACAATAATAACAACAAAATGCTAAATGTGAGTGATCAATGAGCTTTTTCTCCAGCGCCTTCGGAATATAATGATCTATTCATTACTATCCCTAGTTAAAAATATTTACCATTTTTCAGATACAAAAGTTACATTTCTTGTTTTATAGGTCTTAATTTATCTTGGTCTTAACCATCCATCAGAAAAGCATAAAAATGAAGTATGAAAAGTAAACCCATGTTAATATGCTGAGCTGTAAAAGGCTTATGTCAACAACTACTGAAATAGCAGTCCTACGGAAAACCCACTACTATTATGAACTACTGGACTATATTGGAATATTTTGCTGAATTCACACACCTACAATATTTAAAGGACAATGGAATACTCTTCTCTGACAAAATTAAACAAAAAAGGGGGATAAAAATGAATGACCATTTTGCATCTATATATTCAAAATGTTTAGGATAGATACACAGCTACTTTCTCTTAATTCAATGAAAAGAGAGATTTGTTCTAATAGTGTTTGTGGACAGGATATCATGTCTGCATCTTGTAATATGAATAACCACTAAGATATCAATATGCAATGCATTAATCATTAAAACTGTGCTAGTAATCGATTTCAAAACTGTATTATTGCTATTTGTTTCTCAATAAAATTATTTTTAAAAAAGTAAAGGCGATATAGGACTAATCTAAAAATTTATTCATCAAAAATATTACTTTGAATACATGCATAATATATCTACCATTTTTGCTCATTTGTTTGTGCTTTATTTTTATTTTTATTTTGCATTTGTAGTATATAAAGTTTATGTTTAACAAGAAAGTAGGTGCATGTACATAACACATCTTGATTCCTTTCTGTTCCCTTTTCCATCTCCTCCCACCTCCTTTCATCTATTGCTACATCCCCTTTCTTCATTTTATTATTATTCATTATTTTTATTTTTTATTTATGAATCATAATACTTCCATTCATTGTGGATATGTGCTACAAGTGCATAAAATTTAATTTTTCTTTCTCTCCCATTTCCCTCACCCCTTGTCTTCTATCTCTTAGACAAAATATCTTCTGTTTCTTTCTAACCAACCTTTAGTTTGCTCCTTATTTACACTTTGCCTAATTCAAATGAGAATGATTTTGTGGTCTTGAAGCATGTAGATCTGATTTATTTCACTTAATATTATGCTTTCCAGGCATATCTACTTTCTCGCAAATGTCTGAAATTATCTTTCTTTTTAAAAGAATAGTATTTCATTGTACATTGATACCACATGGATTGTGGTGAAAAAAGAACGCTTCTATATTGTTTGGAGGAATCTATATTATGCATCATTCATGGAAAACAATATAGAAATTTTTCAATGAACTAAAACTAGAAATTCTATTGACCTAGATATTCCTCTTCCAACAATCTTCTCAAGCAATGAAGGGCATCATGTTACAATGACACATTCATAACAACATTTATGGCAGCACAGTTGATAATAGCCAAGTCCTGGAAGCAAACTATATATCCATCATCCAATGCATGGATAAAGAAAATAGCCTTTGGAGATCCCCTCCAAAGAGCCCCACTGTACCTTAAAATGATTATCATCAGGGAAATATACATACAAATTTTTTGTAATAATTTGTCTTTGAGTTATTAATACCTAAAGTAAAATATGGTACAAATGCATTGCTTTCATAAGTTTCATCCCTGGATTGAAAAGGAAGCCTTATTTCACAAAAATCTTAGGTTCCTAGCCTGTTTATATTTATTTTTCACCATTCCTACCTATGAACTTTGTAACAATCACTCAAAATGCAAATTATTCTTCCAGCCTTTCATATTATCTAAGTGTTGGCTATTTCTTTCAGAAAATTTGCTCTGCCCATTGATTAATAATAATACTTGTGGAGACCTGGGCACCCAATATATCATCTTAAAGGAAATTGAGAAATGGAATATTCCTATGAAATCTACCAATAAAATGATATTGTTTCCCCTCAAAAAAACTAATAGCTTTTATTGTAGTACATCTTTGTTATAAAAATCGAAAATCCCTGAAGTGTTCAAATATACTATCATACATTAACTACCAGAAGATTGTAGATATATGTCAAGACCATATAAGGGCAAACTTACTTGGGTATAGTGCAGTACAATAACCAGCAAAATGTTCTGTGTTTTGAGCACTTGCAACGTGGTTAGAGTGAAAGTTACTTTTCATTTCTATTTGACTTTAGTTTACACAAATTTAAACAACAACATGTAGATGTTAGATACCATATTAGATGCTAAATTCAGATTTTCTCAGAAAAGGAGAGAAATGTAAATATCTGCTGAAAACCTAAAATATCTTTAAACCACTCTAACTGCAAAAAAGAAAGCCATTTTAATCTGAATTGAGGTATGTTCAAATCAATACCTAGCTTTACATATTTTAATTTTCAAAGTGTTATAACGTTTGTAACTAAAATGAATCAATCAATGGCTCTATAGGACATACTATCAAATCCCAGACAAGAGCAAGGGAAATATTAGAAAAAAATTAGCTTTTGGTTTTGTTTTGTTTTGATGTGTTTTTGTTTTCAGGTAGAACTTTAACCCTGGTTTTTAGAGAGTAAGACCATGTCCCCAAACACCCTTCCACCTTCTCCTCTGCACTGTGAGATTCTTACATAAATCTGCTGCAGAGGTGACCTGCAAAGCTATAACTTACTGAAATGAGCCCTCAGAGTCTTGCCCAGGTTCTGGAGCCCACAATGAAAGATTATTGATGTTTTCAGCAGAAAAGCTGTCAATTAGATGTACAGTTTGCTATCACAGCTCTAGGGTATAACCTGAACTCTTCTGAGAATTTACGGGATCTCCTTTGCAGCCACAGGGCTGCACACACTTCTCTCCATCTCCTACAGGACAGCCAGATGTTCACGTTATTTGGAACTATGCCACAAACTGGATTACAGATTGCATTCACTTTTGCCTCATAGCATTTTGAAGCTTAAGTCTAAATACTTATTTTTGGAACTTTTTAGTTTTACTGACTGTAAAATGGTACATGTTCAATGTGAATGATTTAGAATGTATAAAAAATAAGACCTGCCATAATTCCTCATAATTCTAACAGAATAGTGATAATGATAGTTGCTATGCATTTTTTTTTCCCTAAGTTTAGGAAACTGCTATTTTCACTGTTAGCTTTTTTTTAAAAAAAAATCATGGAAAAGTAAAAGTATTTTCTTCACTTCTCTCTTCTCCCTCGTTTCTCTGTCACACTTTCCAATGCACAGCCGCCTGGCTCCCTTCCTGCTAATCTCTGGTAGCTTCTATTGTCAAGGTCAACAATGTTTTTTGACACTAATTTGAATGGACACTGTTCAGTCTTTATCTAAGTTGAGATGGCTGCAATACTTCTGAGTCTCTCCCTGACACCCAGGGAAGCTTATCTGAGCTGCTTCCAGATTACTGCTTAGCCTTTAAGACTAAACCTACTCTACTTTTTGAGCCAAAGAAGAATTTGGATTCAGCCTGTTTCTCTTCAATTGATAGTTTACCTCAAAGATTCAAAACAGGAGCAAGGATACTTCTTTTCATTTCTTACAAAGAAATCATCTGTCACGTGTCTGCCTCTTTCTGCTCACATGGCAATCCGGTTTCCTAAGACACGTGAATCTAAAAGGGACTTGGTCAACCGCATGCAATACAGGGATGGATATACAGCTCATATCTGAATTCTGGAATTTCAGTTCCCCAGACAAATAATTACAGCAGCTCAAAGTACATAGCTTCAAGACTGCAAATCAGAGATGTTTAGGAAAGTGATATGAAATTGATACACTTTAAGATAGAGAAATTGATGCCACTTTTATACAAGAAAGGGAGCCATTAAAGAAAGAAAATCTGAAACAGAAGCAACAGGCACTGCTGCCAGCTCTGGAACCAATCTAGTTCTTAGGCGTTGTGCTCTGTGCATGAGGAAAGTATTTTTTATCTCTTAATCACATACCTAATGCTGAGGCCCAATATTTGACATCCGAACCTGAAAGGAGGACCGGTTTATCTTGGCTCACATTTTCTGAGGTTATAGTCCATTCGTACTCTGCCCACGTCAAGAACAAAAGAGCTTGGCAAAGGCAAGCTGCTCACACGATGGTGGCAGGAAGCAGAGCAACAAGGGAAGAG
>NW_004524932.1:28355-40129 GCF_000260255.1 Octodon degus
TTTTTTTTGCTTGTTCCTAATTAGGCAGGTGGTAACTTTTCAACCACCCAACTCAGCGTACAAGAAATAACTGAGTATAATAGGTTCCTTTCTAGGTTTCCTTTTAAGGAGTTTGTATACTTTAGTAAAAATAGATCTTGAGTTGAAACTTTGGCCAGTAAAAGAACTAAGGGCAAGCTCTTCCAAAACCAATGCTTTTCTATCTTTTCTTGACAAGGTTATTAACTCTAATTCAGTGGGACCTATTTGTACTCGCAATTTTGTCTTAATCGTAAATGAAATATTTCAATAAAGAAGTAATTGACACACATCTCGACTTTTATGTAATCTGGTCTTCCAATCCCAATAATGTTAATGACTCAGTTTATATTATTTCTTAGTAATTGCTGCATTTTAGAAAGTAATTATATAAAGTACAGGTACAGTTCTGACAAAACATTATATTTATATTTACAAAATTATTTCATCATGCACTATAAAAATATATTAGGTGCTGGGCATGATGCTCGCCAAATCCACAAAGCTCTTGGTGCTCCCAGGGAGAAAGGAGGAGAGGATGGAGAAACAAAGATAAGTAATGAAAGCTGAAGTCATGTGGAGCCCTCTCTCTCTGGGAGAAAAGGCACTGTTCAACTGGCAGAGGGGCGACTATTTAGACATTTGACAATTTAGTGCCATGGTGACATAGAGATTTGTTTCTCTGACTCAAGCAGATTAATGATTTGGGGCACTCTTTGTTCTTTGACCGGCCTGGCCTTGTGTCAACAAATGTGGTCAATTTCCAGCCTCAGCTGCTCCGAACAGTGGCACATGCCGGTAATATCAGGACTCGGGCAGCGGAGGCAGGAGGATAATTTGAATTCAGTGCCAGAGAGGACCATGTAGCTGAGTTCAAGGCCAGCCACACAGCATAGCAAGACTCTGTCTCAAATAAATAAATAAATAACATTAAGTAATTTTTAAATCTATATGGGAAGTTCAATACATAGTTTTCAATTCTTTTGTTACTCTAATTGCTAAGATTATAACTGATTTTGAAAATAGAGATATAGGATTACTCTTAATGGATCTTTAAATTATGTCTTTCTCATAAACTGGATTGTAAGATCTGTCAACTATATAATTAAAGTTTAATCTTACTTCTGACACCCATCCTATCAATATTAAATTGTACAGAAATAGAAAAAAGAGCACAATATTATTGAAGCCAAAAGGATAATTTCTAAATAGGAAATAAATTTATTGTAACTGTCCAATGTGTTTTCTTTAGCTCCAGAATCACAAATCTTTGCAACGTCAGGTGATGTTTTCTTTCCATAATTTATTAAGAGTCAGCATATAATGGAAGACAAAGATAAAACTTAGTTTCATTTTAGCTGTCTTTGATCTATATCTATATCTATATCTATATCTATATCTATATCTATATCTATATCTGTATATGTATCTGACTCTGTCTCTGTCTCTATCTATCTTACTAATGTGAGAAAACATATTCATTTAAGTATAAATGAATATAGAGTCATCTTATTACACTATGGTTTGATTTGTTTATTAATGTTGACACTAGGTGAATACTAACAATGGTAAAATTACAATATGTGTCTTCTAAACAATTTCTGAAACTAGGAACTTTAAGACCAATTTATCTCAAGCCAGGAATATTCAGATAAAGAATTCTTAGCAGGAATACTAATAATCTGATACTCTCTAAACATGCATATGTATGTATCTTTTTACATACATATCTATACATGTATTGTATCTATGTAGATGGACAACCAAGAATATACATGTATATGCATAAATATATATTCTGGAAGTTCCTAAGCATATCTGGCAAGTGTAAACTGAATTTGCTACTAATGTGATGATGTTAATTAACTTAAAAGGAGTATAAATGTATATCAATTTATTTTAAGCATAAAATCAAAATTGATTAGAACAAACTAGAGATAGAAGAGAAAATACAGATAGCTAATTATGAAGTCATCCTTAAAGAGTAGAGTAATCCTGATTCTTGAAAAAAGAATCATTTCTTCATAGATAAACCCACTAAAACACCAATTTTATAAAATACAACAGAATTTAACTAACTTCCAAAAGAATATAATTTTCTGAAATTAAACTTTGAATGTTAAAAATATTTCCTTTTATTCACAATTCCCTACTTGCTTATGTCTTGAATCCTGTTCATGTAAGAAAACACTGCCAAGCAGATGTTCTTTAATTTGAAGTTCATGGCTCTAGGGTTCAATATATTCACTGTAAGATGTAAGTATTAAATGCACTTGCACCTGTGAAAGCTAGAAAATTTCAGCCAAACTCCTAGTTCATATGTGAAAAAGCTAGCATTTATATAGTCCAAACATATGAGTGTATTTTATAGATAATATATAAGAGGAACCTATTTTAAAAAGTTTGATCTCTTGAATAATAAATTTTTAAAAAGGAAATTTCAATACATTTTCTGTAATGCTAAAGTAAATTTTCTTTTTTTTTTTTTTCTTGAGAAACTGGGGATTGAACTCAGGCCCTTGCGCTTGCCAGGGAAGTACTTATTCCACTGAGCCATCTCCCCAGGCCCTAAAGCAAATTTTCTCCATGAATAACACACAACTTTAAATTTTTAAAGTACTCAATAGTTTTCAACAGACATTTCTAAAAAGTGTAACTTGAATAAGCTTTAAATTTCAGGAAACTAATATGGATTACTGATAACAACTGATAGATTTTTCTAAAATCAGAATTCATTTCTAAGGGCCAGCCAAATAGCTCAGCAGATTAAAGCACCTGCTTAGGCAGACTCAGGGGTTGGAAGTTTGATTCCTCGGCTTGCCAAGCCGGCCCTGCCCAAGGGGCACACTAAGATGGAGATAGAGACTGAGCGTGGTGGTGCGGGACTGTAATCCCAGCTCTTGGGAGGCTGTAAACAGGAAGACTACTGGGAGTCCGATCTCATAGTGAGACCCTGAACACCCTATAAACACTGTCTTAAAAAAAAAAAAAACCCAAAAAATTCATTTCTATTACCAAGGGTCTTAAATCTAGTTTTCCTGCTATAATAAAATACACAAAACTGGAATATTTATTGAAAAATGACCCAGAAATTGGTGCTTTCATTGTTCTGAAGCTGGGAGGTTTCAGGCAAAATATTTCCTTATTGCATCTTCATGTGTGTATCAATCAAGGTTTTACTACAGAAACAAGTGTAACACAAGATATACAAATATAGAAGAAATTCTAAATTGGCTAATAGTGTTCAGCCACAGAGCTGGATGAGGAAGTGTGCAGAGGGTGTCTGCACACTGGAGTCTGAAGGGCTCACTCCAAGCTCTGGGGCTCACTGCAGAGTTCCGTGCAAGTCCATTATCAGGAAATCAATGGGTCTGTGATGGAATGCTGAAGAACCTATGTCCGAAAGCTGAAGGACCCCAGGTGGAAGCCAATGAATCTGCACTAGAAGCCAAGAGATGACATCCAAGTTGATGGGAGAGTGGAGCATCTTCAAAGAAATGAAGCTGATCCTTCCTCCCTTATTTCCCCTTTATGCTCTCTGGATGAGGAGCTGCTATAGAACTGCTAAACCATTAACTTAAACTTCTCAAGTTCTCCAGCTGACACAACCAATCAATAATTACAATGGGGCACTGCACTGTCTTCTCACAGTGAAGGAGGGGGACAAAGAAGATTGATACTCTCTTCGATCAAGTCCTTCTGTAGAGCTACCTAGTCTTACTAATGAAAGAAGAGCTGTCATGCTAAAAACTCCACTCATAACATCTTTTCATTGGTAGCTAAGATCAACCCAAATTACAGAGGGAAGACCATCATCCATCCTACTGTATTCTGCCCCTACCTTCTCCTGAAGTTCGTGTTGCACTCATGAAACATATTAATTTCAACACAATAACCCCAAGTCTTAAATCTTTCACCTTATACTTAATTCCAAAGTGTCTCCTTTGTAGCATAAAAAATGGCATGTAGGGGGATTCAAGACATATTTTATCCTGAGGCAAATCCCCCTCCAGCTATGAATAATAAAAATAATAATAATAAAAAGGAGGTATGCTCCAGGACTTGCTAGGGCAAACAGAATAGCCGTTCCAGTTTTGAAAGGAAGAACCCAGCAACAACAAAAGATTGAGCAATTCAGAGTTAAATTTCAAACATCCAAAAGAAAGCTACTTCGATCTAAACTTCCCTTCCCTGTCCTAGCCCTGGCATGCTGAAGTCAGCTAGTCTTAGTATTTAGTGGGGTCTTGAGGAAGGTGGGTCACCCTTGTGCCGTGACCACTACAGAATGGATTAACTTATGCCAGCTATATTTGTAGAATGGCAGCGCCGCTCAGATTCTCAGGATTGCATGTAGACAGCAAGGAAGCTTTTTGCCCACTCGTCAGAAGTGTGCCCTGGCATGGGTGTGCCACGGTTTTGGGGTGCATTGATTATAACAATAGCATCTTAGACAGGAAATAAGCCTACAATTAGGGATTAAACATTACTTAGTAAATAAAAGTCAATTTGATAAGTTTACAGAGAAAAGTCTAGGAAAAAATAAGAATATTAACCTTCAAGGGAGGTTGAATTCCTTATGCTTGATTCTTCATAACATTGGTTGGTGGAATGGAGTTTTGAGAGGCACTGCAGTGTACTGCATCTGCTTTACTGAAGCCTGGAGTCCTAGAAAATGCTTTATGTACCCCTTGTTACACATAATTGTTTTACTACTTGAGACTTTTTCCTATTTTATTATATTGACACCATTATGATCTCAATATAGACCACACACACCTATTCTTTCTGTATTTAATATTATGAATCTGTCTTTTCTTTGACATTTGATACAGCATTACCTTCCAAACTGCCTATGAATGCCAAATTCTCTTGGCATTTATCAGCTTTCCAGATTTTAACCTTTGCACATTTTTTCATTTCTTGAGGAACTATTTTATGGTAGGATAATCTCACCTGGGTAAACTGGTAAATTTTTTAGAGATGAGCTACACGGAAAACACACGTGTGCATGTGTATTTACATCTAAGACACATAAATGCACACAAATAACTACATTTAAAAACAATATGTGGGAGTATTCTATAATAATACTTTTCAAAAGAAGTAAAGTGATCACATAACTCTTTGAAGACAGAAAATATAACTAGAACTGTGAAAATGGTTTAAACTTCCAAATGCTTAAAAGGCAAAATTTTAATAAAAATAATTAATATATTAATGGGATACTTAGTAGATTTGTAGAAAAAAGCTTCTTTAAATTTGCATGTAAACAAAATATAAAAATGAATATAATTATATTACCATTTATGGAAAGTCAATTTGGAGTTGGAAATGAAAAATAAAAAGTAAAAGCTTAGAAAATGGTATATGCAGTCTAGCTTGTTTATTTGACTTATCAAATGCTGTTTTACTTAATAAACATTGTAAATTATATTAAAGCAGTGTTTATGTTTATAATTTTAAAATGAGAATTATAATAATTCATACTACACATGAGCTTTATTCAAAAAGCAAAAATAATCAAAACACTTATAAAGACTTTATTACATCATTTTTCTTCATTGACTCTTCATTAATTGACATCTGGGGAAAAAAAACAAAAATGGAAAAACATTTTAAAAATATGTCCTGTATTGTAGCATCACCATGAAAAACTAATGCTATACACATTTAAATATATTTTTAGTGATTTTGAAAACAAACAGATCTTTAATAATCTAGCTAAACAATATGCATTTGAACTACAACCTGAAACTCCAGAAATGTTCTATGCAGGAGAAACCAAAAAGAAGAGCAACAGATAAAATCACCTTAGTGATATATGCCAATATCCTCTTTAGATATTTGTCGTATCAGGTGTTATGCAGATTTTAACAATCTTTTCTTTAAAAAAGTCTTTTGAGTGCCAGGTACACTGCAGTGGACTATAAACTGATGCACAAACTCTTGTGGTTATTTGTTATATAAACTTGTAGACTAGTTTCTTTCCTCTATATTTATCATATTATCATTTTTTAATAATTCAGTGATAATTACTATCACTGAAATGATAGTAATGATACACTTAAGACATTGTAGAGTGCTAAATTAGAGAGCTATATGTTATTTTTAAATGTATTTAGTAATAATTTAATGTATTTAGTACACTTTTAAAATGTATTTAGTAATGTAGACTGTGTATTAAATACAGGGTCTCATTACACAGATTGGAATCTTAGTGATCCTCCTGTTTTCAGCCTCCCAAATGCTGGGAGTAAAGGTGCATACCACCACACTCAATCTCAATTGCCATCTCAGCGTGCCCTGGCAGTGGGGCCCCCACAGCATGCGGGGGATTGAGTTCCTGGCCCTTGTGTCTGCCTAAGCAGGCGCTTTAATCTTCTGAGCTATCTGGCCAGCCCTAGTGAGCTATATGTTATTTCTCTTGAGTACATTACACTATTTTCAGTAAGGTTTGATAATGAAGAATAGCTAAGCATTAATTTTCCTAACGTATTTTGTACTAATAATGTTGCTACAGTTAAATGTGTACAACATTTTAAAAGATAGATGCATAAGGTAACAGTGAAAATTGAAGATATTTTACAAACATGAGTGTTATTTAAGTAATATGAATATTTGAATATATTTGCAAATATAATTATTAAAATAGTTTAATTACATTTAACGTAACATATTATGCTAGTGGCATTATGTTACACTAATTCAGGAAAAAGCTAAACAAAATTGTTGTGGGATATGATTTCTGAAACTGAATTTTCTGACACTGAATATTCAAATTACTCTTTCCTTGGACTGTCCTTTGGAAAGGTCTGTTCATTGTCATTTCACATTCATGATGCAATCTGAATTAACATGGAAAAGGGAGACCTAAGCTCTCAAAGGAACAAGAAACCAGATTGTTGATGTAATTTGTACATTAAATATGAAATATTTTTCTAGTAAATAAAACAATTATCCTTGTCTTTCACTAATTAATTAAAGTGAGATTTATACTTTGTTAGTTGTGTTACTTACACATATGTTCCAATTAACAAAACCATTAATAATTATTAAGTTATTAGATTTTCTTATAGTTTAAAAAACAATCTGAAGTATGCATCAATTTTTATTCTTCCTGGATATCAATGCTTCACTGAGAAAATGAACTCTTAATAGTATTTGTATAAATATAATTTCTAGAAACATCCACCTGAATTCCTACATCAATTTATTCATTGTTATCTGATGTCATAAAGGTTTTATGAGTTTTATAATTTCAAAAATAGATATTATTGGGAAAAAACACAATGTAACAAAAGTTTTGTGTGCTTTGAATTTAATAATGAGTTCTTATTACAGTGTTTAAAGAACTTATTAGAAGCAATGAACATTGACTTCACAAATCATAATAGCTGCATCTTGGAAATGGCTCCCATGTCCATCAACACACAATGGATGCAGATGGGGCCGGTCAGATAGCTCAGCAGACTAAAGCGCCTGCTTAGGCAGACATAGGGACTTGGGCACACAGAGACAGTGAATGAGATCTGGCATGGAGCTGCGCACCTGTTATCCTAGCATTTGGGAGGCTGAAAACAGGAGGGTCACTATGAGTTCAATCTGTGTAATGAGACCCTGTAAACCTTGTACTAAATACATAAAGAAAAAACATGAATGAAGAAAATGTGGTGTTTATACATAATAAAGTACCTACTCTTCTGTACAAAAGAGCTGGATAATCTTAACTATATTTATAGGCCTTGAAAACAAAATGTTAAATGAAATAGATCTGAAACACAGCCTAAATACTGCATGGCTTTTCTTACATGAGAAACCCAAGGTATAAATGTAAATAAAGACCAAAATAAAAGGTAAAACAGGAGGTAAAAGTCTATATCTTTTTATAAAGAAAAGAGGATCAAGAGAGAGAAGGAAGAGAGGGAGAGAAAGGGAAGTGGATAGAAAGACATTAAGGTGTGTACCATGCACACAGCGTCAGGAGCCCGACCACGATGTACTGCCAACATGCACTGATAGAAAAAAAAAAGATCTGAAGTTACAGAAACGTTGTTAGAAGAAATCAAAGTATGTATCTCTTGTCTGAGTAGAATTTCATGTGTAATAAAGCATTTCAATGTGAATGAGAGTTGCATATAAAAAGCGTGGGGGAAATACATAAGGACAAAATTTCATCCATGTCTTAATCAAAGGATTGTGAGTTTATTTCTAATTACCAAATTTACTGTTTTGCTTTCTTTGTTCCTTCACAATACATGTCAAATCTTTATGATTTTCTGTGAGTAGTTGTAAGGAAAGGATATATTCTGTTACATGAAGAAAAAATTCAGTATATATTTAAGACATCTAAATTTAAGTCATAAACTAAATATAACTATCATTTTAGCTACCCAATTTACCTAGCATTTAGGGGCATTTAAACTCTTTTTATATGCGTAGGGATACATTTATAGTTATAAATATCTTGTGTACACTATTTTTTAAACTGCTATGCATTATGTTTTTCAGAGATAATTAATCTGTCACTCTTGTACATTGTATTCAATGTACATTGTATACAATGTCTTTGTACATTGTATTCATTGGGATTCATATTTTTTCCTCATAAACTGCAGTACATTTTGTAATACCTTTGAAAATCTGGTTAAAATTATATCTACATGTCTATATATCTATATATCTATATATCTATATATCTCAAACATATCTGCTGAGCTATTTGGCCAGCCTCCTTGAGCAATTCATTCAATTAGTGTTAATAATTGGAAAAAAACTCAGAGTCACAATTTATCTTTAGGAAATGTTATCAGGCTTTATAAATCAAACAATTTATTCGTCTAGATACAACTTTTCATAGAAAACTAATTACAATCATGGCAAAAACTTCTTAGAACTTTCATCATTGAGCCAATATAAGGAAGTGATTAATATGTTGGCATATTTTTAAGTGGCGCATCCATATATGGTAGTGTTATGATCATTGTATTTACCATTATTATATTATTACCAAAAAGATTCCTTAACTTATTTAAAGTTTCAACATTTTCTTTCTATGTTCTTTTGCTTATTTGTTTGTGAACTTGTACATCTAAAAGAATAAAATATGACCATTTTAATTTTTAAGGCCATCAACGGCTCCTTTGATTGAATAGTGGTAGGATGGTGTGAGTAGAAGAGGAGTGTGTCACGTTCAGAGCATTACAAGGTTTTAGACGACCCTATTTCCTTATTTTGCAGTGAGTACATGGTTAAGCATCTCAGGATAAGAGAGACACATGCACTGAGACAACTGTTGTTACTCTAGACGCTGGAACTTGGAAGGGCCATAACAGATATTGTTCTAAGTTACTATTATGAAAAGGAAAAATATTTTGTTCTGATACATTACTAATAGTTTACAATATTTATTAGAAAATGTGGCTGATGATTATGCTAAACAAGACAGGGACATACTAAACAATATGATGGAGATCAATAATGAAAATTACTACCAAATAGGTTTAAAGATCAATTTAATGCATTGCCCTCAGCAAAACATATATTTATCTGCACTGGAAGATTTAAGTGCAGATTGCATTCTTGGAAAAAATCTAATTAAAATTTCTCATTTCTTAATAAATTACATCCAGAGAACAAAATAGAGCCTTAAATTTTGATATTTTAAAGTGAAACAAGAAATAAAGGATTGTTACAAAATGGGGTAAATATGAGTATTTAAATGAGTTGCTTTCCTTTTTATATTTTCTTAGCATTGCCTAAATAGATGATATATATTAGAACCTTGTTCTCATGGAGACTGTCAATAAAAACAACTGTTCTTTTCATACACAGTTCATTCAATTATATAATGTGTATGAATGAAAAATTTTACAAAAGACTATGATTATTTTTCAATAACTGATGCTACCCTGGTACAGGGGAACACAGAGTATGTCTTATATTTTTCACACAGAAAACCCACTCCTTGCCAATGCTGACAGAAGAAACTGAAAGTGTATGTGCAGTAATCCTACTGATCAGTGTTACCCAGGCTTCAATTCGCTGCACTGGTGAATGCCTGGAAGTGAAGGACCATCATTTTGAGCACTTCTCATAATTGTGGAGGCCATCGATGTTGTAGTCAGGGTTTACAAGAGAAAAAATTTAATACAGGACACATAAGTTATAACATTATTTCATAATATTGACCCAGATAATCAAATGCAAAAAATGCGCTCCTCTGTCCACACACTAGAGACCCAGAGAATCCAGTTAAGGGCCTGGATCCCATGCCAGTATCATTTATGAGTCCAGCCTGTGGCCCAGAGCGCAAGACAATGTCTCATGCAAGTTGGTATCAAGGTTCTGCACTCAATGACCCGAAAGTCAGTGGTGGAAGCTACAAAAGGTAGCAGCAGCATCTGTGCCAGTGGGCTGAGGGACCTGCAGGGGCGTCAGCAGGCAATGCTACAGCTAAGGACCAGAGCTCCCCTGAAAGAACTGCGGCCTCGGCAGCAGTGAGGACCCACGCTTCTCAGCATATGAGAACAGCTGAGCTCATATCAGGAAAATCAACACAAGAAGCTTCTCCAGGACAAGTAACAGCACACCATCTTCCCCTTCAGTTCTCCTTTTATGCTGTTAGCAACAATCCTTAGGTGGGCTTCCACACCCAGAGCCATGCTGACTCAGTTTTTCTGGGTATTCTACCTTGACATAAGCTAATCTATCTTAAAAGTTAACTTTTATTATCTCATCACATCTCAATCAAGTCAGCATTAAAATATATACAAGATTTTCTTTTCCTGAAATATGTATAAATCTCTATACAATTGCTCTATAGTGCTAATGTTTGAACAATGGAATTCATTTTGGCATGATGGATGTGTTAGGGAACATTTTGTGCACAGGGCCTATTTCCCATTGGGATGATTGTGACTGCAGCTCCCCCTATCACTGTGTGAAAAGGTGAAATTTCACCCAGTAGAATAAGCCTTCTACGAATACTCAGCTGCATGGACAACACACACACACACACACACACACACACACACACACACCATGTTATAATTGTACTCTGACTTTCTTCCTTTGTTTTTTTTTCCTTCTTTCATCTTTAGTTTTTAATTTTATTATTATTATTTGAATCAAGCCTCATTTTTACAATTCAGCCTGGTGTTGAATTCCCTCTGTAGCCCAGTTTGGCCTTGAACTCACAGTGATCCTCCTTCCTAAGCCTCCAAAGTGCTGGTATTACATGAGCATGTAGTCTACCTACCTTGATTTTCCTTTTTGAACGTAAATAACTATTCCTTCATATCTTCATTCTAATAAGCTACAACCCTCTGACAACTTGAACAGACTTTATATTGTTGTAAAACAAAGTGACATATTTACTGTCATTTTAATGCAATTTTTGCCATTGAACATAGACATCTCAGCTTATATTTTGCTGCTGAAATTGTTTTCTGACATTGGACAATTTATGATGAATAGAAAGATGTTGGCTCAGAGGTATGCAGGGTACATTCAAGATCCATATGCTAGCACCCGTTGATGGCCTAATTTTCTAGGAAGAACAATAAGAACACACTCAAAATTTACTTTTGTGACTCATTTATATGTTGAATTAATCTACACATAAGAGGAGGCGAACACTTTCCATTATGCCCTAGCTCCAAATCTTGTACCCTTAATTTGGATAGCACATTTAGCACACAGCATTCTAACACTCTCTCTCTCTCTCTCTCTCTCTCTCTCTCTCTCTCTCTCTCTCT
>NW_004524932.1:40229-64183 GCF_000260255.1 Octodon degus
CTCTCTCTCTCTCTCTCTCTCTCTCTCTCTCTCTCTCTCTTTCTCTCTCTCTCTTTTGTGGAACTGAGGATGGAACTCATACCCTTGTGCTTGCCAGAGAAGTGCTTATTCCACTGAGCCATCTCCCCAACCTCATAGAATTCAATATCTAGCCCTCAAAATCTCAACAGATCCAAAGTGTCATCTCATTCTACCATTGGTTTTAAAATAAAATACATCTCATTATAAACCAAGTGAAATTTATGTTACGTTTCATCCTGATGTAAACTGCTCTCTTGCTTTGAGCTCATAAAATCAAAAGAAATTACTGCTTGTGCTTCCAATAGAAAGTGGTTGAATAGTGATAAAGTAATCAATTCTATTTCAAAAAAGTGAAGCAAAGAAAAATAAGTAAAAAGTTGCAAGCAACTCTATAACCCAATGGGACAAATAATACTTAGTATGAAGGGTTGAAAACCATCTTCTTTCAGTATATGTCCTGTGGTTTAGGCCCATGGCAAAGGACATCACTTTTGAAATCTAAGGGTAGAATGCTGTGGAATAAATAAGTGATCCAGAATTCAAGGGATGGAGTTGGCCACTCAAGGTCACTTCAGCCCTTCTCCTCTGAGTTTTGGGATTCAGGCTACTCACCAGTCTCATAGGCTGCCATTTCAAGCCCGCAGGTTCTTTAGGCTGGTGTTGCACAGTAACTACAATTCCGGGATCAATGGAGTGACCACATCTGGGTGGTTCCACAAAGCATTGCCCTAGTGGATACCTTGTAGTGTTCTTGATACGCCTCCATAATATTCTGTCCAATCTACCTGCAGAACTAACATCATACTGATGTAGCCAGGACTTCATTTTTGAAATACCTTAAGAAGCAGTTAGATGTGTGTAAGGAGCTGATTCAAATGCAGCTGTGATGACTGAGGAGGGTTGCGTTAGACTGCAAGGGGCAAAGGCTGGAGCTAACTCTGGACCTTGAAACTGGAGGTCTCATGTGCATCCTGGGAGTTTTCCTAATAAAAGTTTCTGCACTGAAAGCCCTAGTATTTGCTCCTGTGTTAAGATTGGCAGTTAATAAGATCTCCAAATGTCATGTTCATTCTCCAATTTCCTTGAAGAATAGCTTCCAGCTCCCTTTTAGCTATACTAATGTCAGAAGATAGTCACTTGGCCACGCCCTTAAATTGTTTGTAGATGAGGTGTTTTATTATCTGTATGAATAGAGTGACATCATAAAAATATCTTTGTTTCTCTTTTACTTACTAATTTTACCTGTAAATCATCATTTGCACCTCATATTTTACTATATATGCTTAAGCCAACCTATACGCCTTTCCAATGTATTGCAGCTTAGAGACCTCCTCTGATGAAATTTTTTCACTCACCAAAAATGACAAATTAAAATGATACACTAGAAAACAACCATACTGTCAATTTTTCAAATTATTCTGTAGACATCTAGGGGTGTAATTCATTGCCAGAGATTTACCAATCATGCATAATGCCTAGTTTTGAACACCAGTACCACAAATGAATAAATAAATAATAATCACTGCACAAAATTATGCTTTCCCAAATGTAAAATATTCATTCAATGTGAAAAACATTGAAAAGCATAAAGAAACATGAAGTAGACAGTATATATTCTCTCTTTCTCTACACAACCATAATTGATTGAGGCTCACTTAGACACCTTGCCTAAAATTCTCATAAAAATAGTATTTTTGATTTTAACATTCTTCTCTTCTGAAAACATATATTGTACTTACTCATATAATAAAATATAACCAAGTTGTCTCTTTGTTGTGCTGGTTGTGTTTATTGCTGTGTATAAACTTATATTTTGATGTGATCCCATTTATGGGCTCTTTGTAATATGTCTTGTGTCTTTGGGCTTATGTTCAGAAAGTCTCTGCCTATAACTAGTTCTTCAAGTGTTTCACCTATTTTTACCGCCTAGGACAGTAAGTGTTTTTATTTTAACATTTTAATGTACAGAACAGGAAAAGCTTTTGCCAACCTTTTCTCAAACAAGACTAATTTCTAGAACATATACAGATCTCAAAAATTTAGAGCCCAAAGTAGAAGACCCAGTCAAAAGAATGGATTAATGAAATGATCACACTTTTCAGAGGAAGAGGTACAAATGACCAATAAATACATGAACAAAACACCACATCACAGACCACTGTAGAAATACAAATTAGAAACAAAATGGACAGTTCATATTACTCCAGAAAGAAAGGCTCTCGTCAAGAAATCAAATAACATCACAAGATGCTGAGGGTGCCTGGAAGAAAGGAACGCTTCTGCATTGTTCATGGCAGTACAGAGTGGCACAACCCATAAAGAAATCAGCATGGAGATTCCTCAAAAGCTCAAAATAAAAATTCCATTGTATCCAGCTGTTCTCTTTCTGGCTACCACCACGAAGGATTTAAGAACATACGATGCTGACGTATGCATGCGTTTCCATATTTTTAGTGATACGATTCATAACAGCTGAGTCTTAGAAGTGGCCTATGCATCTATCAACAGGTGAGTAGATGATAAAAATGGAGCATTTATAGAGAACGTAGTACCACATGCCTTAAAGAAAAGATGACTTGAATCATTTGCAAGAAAATGAAAGAACCTTGATGATACAATGTTGAGTGGGTCAAACCAGATGTGGAAGCTTAAATATCACATGGCCTGTCTTACATGAGAAATCCACAACATACATAAAGAGAAAAATAAATGTAATAGGAAATAGTGAGATAGATCCTTGTAGGGGAATCAAGAGATGTTGGGTGAGAGGGGACGGCAAAAGACTGAAACAAATAATTTAGATGTTATACACTTTCAGCAACTCCACATGAAGAATATAAACATTATATGCTACAAACATGCACTAATAAAAATTAAAATTGCTAAAAGAAACTGAATTTTGCTTCTAGGTCTGAATGAAGACATCAAAAGGAATGAAATTAAGATATAGTCAGATATGATTTTTGCTAGTTTATGCTAATGAATATTTGCAGCATGAGTTTTAGATGTCAAAAGTATTCAAAAATCAAGATATCCGGCATGTTCTTCAGAATGTTTCTGTGTCCAAGATGAAAGCATTCGAGTCCATCGTTCCCAGGACGGCTGCCACCTGGTCCTGCGGTGCGTGCACGAGCCCGTCAGCTACGCTCCTCAGCCAGCTCTCGGAAGTGGCGCTGCTGCTCACATTCTCCCCATAGCTTTGGGCTCATCATAAAGAAAGTATGCTCCAGACTGCATGCCATTCGTCCAGTTTTATCTTTGAGAGGCACCTGCCAATATGAGCGTCTAGTATTTCAGAATTTACGGTAAGAGAGTTTACAGTTTGTCCATAAGAATGAAAGAGTTGAAGCAAAGCTGTCTCTTTTGGCGACAAAGTAGCGCTTTCCCATCCTTATTTATCTTTGAGTGTGTAAACAATAATTAATAGTCAGGCTGTGATTTTACTTAATTATTTCTAATAATGTAACTAATATGTTATTTAATCTCAGGATGTGAAATCATCATTTTACAATAATTATTTACAACTGCCAAGTTTATATTTCAGTAACATGACTGAGATTCACTAGATAGTGTCATTAAAATCAGCATTTGTGTAAAATAAAATATAGAAAATTTTTTCCTGGCTCATTGTCTATGCATTTATATTTTATGCTTGAGCCAAGAGCTAAAAAGCATTTAAAAATAATAATTAATTGCTTATAGATTTTTTCCTAAAGTCTAACTCTTTTTTTGCTGTTATAAACATAATTTTTATTTTTAAGTTTCATATATAAAAAGGTAGCCAAACACAAAGGTAAGTACAGATCATAAGAGCCTCATTTAATATAGATTTTGAAAATTAAAAAAATGTAACAAGGTGACTTCCTAGACCACACTGAAATAGAACTAAGATGTCTCAGATTGCTATTTCAAGTGAGTGACAATCTATAAGGTTCTCAAACTTATGAAAAAAAAATCTACCATGGCCAGTTTAAGTTGCCTGGGAAAGGACAAGGGAGGGGATTATTAATCAGAACCACGCACATAGGTGGGAAATACCCGCAGTCACCCCCAAATAAAACCCATATATATATATATATATATATATATATATATATATATATATGTTATATTTGCAGTGCAGTGTCATAGTTAAATCCTGGAAGCAACACAAATGCTTGTCAACTGAGATTCAATAAGACAGATGTGGTATTTTTGTACAATGCAGTATCATTCAGTTATAAAAAAGGATCAATCTGAGGCCTTTATCAGTAAATGTATGTACAAATTAGATGCCTTATCAGTAAATAGATGCAGCTAGAGACCATACTCTTAAGTGAACTAAATCAGATCCACATGTACAAACATCATGTTATAACATCATTACGTATATCACAGTGAAAATAAGTGTCTATATTATGGAACTGTGAAATTTTGTTTAAAAAATAAATTGTTAGTATCATTGGAATAATGTAACACACAATGCTGGAAAATACTGAAATATAGTTAAGACTTAAAACACCAGTTTACTTAAAAAAAGAAAAAAACTGCGAGAGAAACACACTAGACATGAAAGCCAGACTTCAAGCATGATGGTCTTTTAGACTGCAGGCAAACACATCCTACCTACCTCTTCCCACCAGAAATTCTATTTGACATTAAAAAAGGAATAGAAAGGGTAAACTCAAGTAAGTACAAAAACTAAAGTCTAACTCTTAACAAGACATGTAAATAAAAAACCAAGACATGTATTTTATTTATTTATTTATTTATTTATTTACTTACTTATCTGTGGAACCAGGGATTGAACTCAGGCCCTTTCACTTGCCAGGGAAGTGTTTATTCTACTGAGCCATTGACTCGGCCCCAAGACATGTATTTTAAACTGTACCCAAGAATGTGAAACTTCTGATGATTACATGGTTCTTGTTCATAATAATTCATCACATTGCATGCTTTGATAAGGAAAATTTTCTTTTCTGAAGTATGGTCTAAAATTGAAACCTTTGATCAAAGTTTGCATGTGTCATTTGAGTTCTAAAAATAATAAACTAAACTAACTTATTGCTAAATAAAGTGTTTCTATACACTTGTAGCTTTCTGCCCAAGTCAAAATAATTCCCCTGAGACTTTTGATACTGCCAGGCATGCTATGGGCATGTGCCACATTCCTGTAGACCCAGCACTCAGGAAGCTGAGTCAGGAGGCTCATTATGGGTCTGAGGTTACGCTGTGCTGCATAGTAAATTCAAGGCCAGCCTGAGTTTTATACTACGACCTTTTGTCATAAAAGCACTTTCAATATTGTTATCTAGTTAATTCTTATGTAATCCAATTACACACTGAAGTATAATATTTGGACAAAAACATCATGAAATGAATTTAGCTATTAGTTTTCATATTGAAATCTATGAACAAAACAAACACATATATGAAAATTTATTGTCCCATATTTTAATGTCCCTTATTTTTTTCCCATTCTACTCACTCCTTTATTAACCCCAGAATGCTATTTAAAATAGTGAGTTATTGTGGATTTTCATAAAAAGGGAATCAAACCTAACAGGTCAATATGGTCTAAAAGCTTGTTAATACTAATCTCCAAAAATGTTTTCAAATCCTTTAAAAATCTGCAATATTCCAACTATATAGTACTTACCTATAATACCTATGCTAAACTGTACACTTACTTGAAGAAAAAATAAATCTTGACCTACTGCAATTTTAATGCCCCCATGGGCATCCTATGGGTCACAGCAAGGGACATTTCTGAGAACTGGCAAGATACACACTCTTCCAGAGGTGGTTCAAATTTCTGTTCCTGTGTTGCAGATACGGTATTAACCAATGCAGACCTTTCATAAGACTTCGTAAAGAACAATAGCTCCTATGGTTGTTTACAGAGTTTGAAACATTTGTTTTCTCATATAAAATAATAGATTTAATTTTGACAGGTTTGTGCACACACCTATCATACTTTTATCATTTTTCATACTCCATCATTCCCCTTGCCATGCCCTCCCTCTACTTTTACATTTTAGGTGGGGGTTCAATGTATATAACATATTTTGACCATATCAATCTCTTATATTACCCACCCTTACCATCTTCCTTATTATACTGTTCTCTATTTTTTCTCATAATTATATTGATAAACAAATAGCAATGAGACAGTTTCAAATCAAATTGGTAGGACACTTTCAACAGTTAACACATTGCATACATTGTTCCTAGTGGTTAATTGCTGTACAAGATGCAGACATGATATCCTACTTACAAAAACAATTAGAACAAATCACTCTATTCATTAAGAGACTGCAACTATATATCTATCCTAACCAGTTCAAATACACAGATACAAAATGGACATTCATCTGTATCCCCTTTTTTTGTTAAGTTCCGTTATTTGAATATTATAGGTGTGTAAACTCAGCAAAATATTCTAAAAGAGTCCAGTAGCCCATAATAGCATTGGGTCTTCTGCTTGACTGGCAGAAATTGTTGACCTGAGTCCGCTACAGTTCAACATAACAGCATAGCTTTACTTCTTATATTTCATTTTTATACTTTTCTGCTGGGTGGTTAATACCAGGTAAAGCAGGACCTATGCAACAAGAGTTGTAGCTTTTGGGTCTGATAAGGTCAGTGAAATGCCCTCAGGATTTATCCTGACATCCTGTACCTTAGATTGTAGAACATTTGTCAGTGTCAGCCATGTGGATGAGTCACGGTCATTGCTTGGCCAATGTGCTCTCTGTGAAAGCCTGAGAGAATGTTTTCTCTCCATGTGACTCTCCTTAGGGACACTCTACGTCATTGATCACTTTCCTCTTTGGCCCCATAATCTCCTTGATCAGAAAATTTGGGACACTACCGAGTTACATGATGTAACAGTGCAAGTTCTCATATGTCCTGAGTCTTAATCACTGGAAGAAAGATAGCCTCTTTAACGAATGGTGCTGGAGAAACTGGCTCTCTACTTGCTGAAAACTAAAACTTGACCCACGTCTATCACCATACACTAAACTAAAATCAAAATGAATTAAAGATCTAAACATTAAAGCAGAGACACTAAATCTCCTGGAAGAGATAGTACGAGAAACTCTTGAAGATATATGGGAGGCAAAGAGTTCATGAACAAAAATCAAATCACACGGGAAACAGCTAAAAGAATTAACAACTGGGACCTACTCTTACTGAGAAGTTTTTTCACGTCAAAAGAAATTACCAACAAAGTGAAAGGCAACCCACAAATTTGGAAAAAATCATGACAAATAAGTACTCAGACAAAGGTTTGCTCTCTAGAATTTATAAAGAACTAAAACCACTAGGGCCCCAAAATTGAAAGAGCCAATCCAGAAATGGGCATCCGAGATGAACACACGCTTCTCAAAGGATGAAATTAAAGAAGCGAATACATATATGAAAAAATGCTCCACATCACTAGCCATCCATAAAATGCAAATTAAAACCACATTGAGATATCATCTCACCCCAGAAAGAATGGCTATCATAAAGAAATCAACGAACAACAAATGTTGGAGAGGCTGTGGGGAAAAAGGAACCCTTCTCCACTGCTGGTGGGAGTGTAGACTGGTGCAACTGTTATGGAAATCAGTGTGGAGACTCCTTAGAAGAGTTGGACTGGAAATCCCGTTTAAACCAGCTATTCCTCTACTGGGAATTTTCCCGGAGGATCTGAAAATATCATATCACAGTGATATATGTGTGCCTGTGTTTATAGCAGCATATTTTGTGATAGCCAATATTGGAAACAACCAAGATGCCCATCACCTGAGGAATGGTTGAGAAAGATGTGGTATTTTTACACAGTGGAGTATTATTCAGCTGTTAAGAATGATAAACTCAAAGCCTTTATATTGAAGTGGATGTCACTTGAACATATACACTTTAGTGAAATAAACCAGACACACATATGTAAATATCATATAGTTTCCCTAGTGTAAAAACTCAAAAGAAGCAATACAAATAGAAAGGTGTAATACAAGTAAAAGGAAAGAAGGATCTGAAGGACTAACTAATCAAGAGGGGGAAAGGAGAAGAGCTAGGAAACATGACAATGTCAAGCCATACAGTTATATGTAGATAATGTCCCTTATTTTAATGAACTTTAGTACTATCCACTGTATAAAAATATAAAATTATATGATGAGATGGAATGAGCTATTATAATTACATTTATTAGATTTTCCATGTGATTCCCATAGCTTATTTATAACCTTTCTCTGTGCTCACATGTCTTTTATTTTTTATGCTTATTATCTTCTGATAAATAATATTACTTATGTTGCAGAATGTAGCTCAGTTGTCAGGTGTGTTTGTAACATTCATGAGGCCTGGATTTGGTCTCCCACTACATAACACATACACACACAAGCATAACAAAACAAAACATGTAATTCTATTGTAAACTGATCATTGTTTTTCTTTTTTAAGTAATTCTAAGTTGCAAAGGAAAGCAATATCTGCCTCTACTCCCTCCATCTTCTAACTTCCAATGGACATGTTGGAGATGCACGCTGAATGAATGAATTGTATATGGAAAGTAGCACCTGTGACACAGCCAAGGGTAGTACCAAATCTATCATAAAAGACAGGCCAAAGTAGAAAAGTAAACTAAAGTAGACAAGTATTATCTAGTGTTGCTTATACTTGGAGGTACTTAGGAGTCTCCAGCACAGAGAATGGAAATGAACAACTTTTCCTTAAGAACATATGTCACATGACACATGAGAGTTCTGATTGGACCTCAGCTAGAACATCTTTGACAATCAATGAATAAATTTTTTTCTGATTAGAAAGTTTGCTGCAAGTAGTATAAAAGTGAGCAGGAAAGATACAAATGGACAGAAGCATGAGAAAATATAAATAGCCTGATACAGAAATGTTTCAGAATTTTCCGTAATTGAAAATATCTTGTTGAGTGTCTGGCTGTGAAAACTAAATAAGTGAGAATGAAAACTATCAGCTTTAAAATCTATCATTATGAATAAAGGCTTGAAGACCAGGAGCATAACTGTCATAAACCTGACCAAAGGTGACCTTTATAAAGAAGAATATGAATTGTTGGCACAATCAAGAGCAGAGGCTATTTTCAGAGACTATAAAAGGGCCCCCCCCCGTAATCTTTGGTTAATAAACAAATGTAATTTTCACTTTCAATTCTCAAAATATGCTGAAAGGATTAGGAAAATCCAAGATATGTGCAAGGAATGCAAATCAGGATTACTAGCACTTAAAAATTAAGGGACTGAGAGAAAAAGGGATCTTTTTTTTACTGCTGGTGGGAGTACAGCCTGATGCAACCATTATGGAAATCAGTAGTCAGATTCCTCATAAACCGAGGATTGGAGGTCCCATTCAAACTAGCCATACCCCTCCTAGGTGTTTTTCTAAAATCACTGAAATCATCATACCACAGTGATATATGTGTGCCCATGTTTATAGCAGCACAATTTGTCATAGCTAAATCTTGGAAAAATCAAATGCCCATCAACTGAAAAATGGATAACAAGATGTGATATTTTTACACAATGGAGTACTATTCAGCTATATAAAATGGTAAATTTGAGGCTGTTATAGATAAATGGACCCAATAGAGACTGTAGTGGTAAGTGAATAAATCAGACCCACATGTGCAAATATCATATTGTCTCTTGAGTGTAAGAACCTGAAACAGTAAATAAAATCTGAAAGGTACAAAGGATACTTTGAAAGGAAAGGATTTGTTCAATGGAAAGGAAAAACTGGAATGAGAAAAAGACCAAAAGAAAGAAGAGAAAAATGTATTCATATATTTATTATATGTGCAGGATAGTTTGGATAATTGTAATGCCAAATTCTGCTGGTATATTGAAAAGAGCAGTCAATGTTTAACACTTTTTCTCTTTTCTTATTGTTTTTCTTTTTAATTTCTTAAACTTTTTTGTTGTTGTTTTGCATTGCTTTTTAACCAATTATGAAGGTTTATTTCTGGTAACCTAAACAAATAATTTGAAGATAACATCATACAGTAGGGCAACCACTGTGGAATTTCTATTACTTTGTTTAATGAAATTTTGCATCGTTGTTATTTTTTTTACTATTTTGTAATCCCTGGCACTGCATGCCACATTGGCCCCACCCCCCCAGACGTGTTGAGGTGAAGTTGGAGTCCGGGTATGGTGGTGCATGCCTGTAATCCCAGCACTTGAGAGGCAGAAATCAGGAGGACCAGTATGAGGTTAAGATAGTAGTGAGAGCCTGCACACACACACACACACACACACACACACACACACACACACACACGCCTTTAGAAAAATTAGAAATAGAAACAAACATTCCCAGGTCAAAAAAGATGAACTCAGAAGGAAAGTAAGCCTGAATAATTTCACAGACATACCTTAAGAAAAATTGAAGGCAGAAGATGCAAACTATATTAATAAAAAGTACTATAGAGACTCAATATTTTTTTTCAAGAGAAGGTATATATAGCATATTAGCAAGGATATAACCATGTAATATGGGTCTCTGCAGAAGAAAATGAAGCAAACACTAAAGCACTATACTCACACTATATTAAAAACAAGTATTGAATGTAAATGATCACTAGAAAAAAGCTTTTAATAAATGAACCTAGTTATTGACAGAGCACACCAAGTATACTGTGAAGGCAGAAGGAAGATCAAATCCAGTTTAAAATACAAATGAGACAAACGAAGCCATCCTACTTTTCATCACTTCCCCTTCCTAGCAGAAGATAATAAATAAACTATTTAGGATATTCAGGGAAAAAATTGCCAGCTAAGGTTAAAACTGAAAATACCTATGCTCAGATTTAAAGGCCACAGGTACCACTGCACAAGGCTTGTGGTACACGTTGCTTCTCTTCCTAGCAAATTATTGAAATATATTCAATAATTAAGATAAATAGAAAAATATTATATTTGTGATAAATATATTTATTTTTAATGAGATTAAAATATACATAAAATTAGAGAGTGTATGATATACATATTTGCTGTCATAAGAGAATTTGTGTGTTTATCAAACCTGTCAGGGGAGAATGGGTAAAACATAAAAAATGGATTATCTTCTTCACATCATCACAATTATTATCAATAAGGCATAAATCAGATCCTGAGGAAATATGAAGAAATTTGAGAACGAAGCTAAAGATAATATGATCATTAAATTTGGAAATAACATAATACTAATATATTGTTACAGCTTGGCCCTTAAGGACGTTTGATGTAATTGTTTTGTCAGTACAATCAGAAAAATATATGAAGTGTTCATAACAAGAAAAATTATGCTTTAAAAATGTACAGGAAGTAAAGACTTGGCTAAATACTGCATAAATTTCATTAGATATGAAATGTAAATTATGCAACAGGACTAAGATATAAAAGTATCCGTCACATTAAATAGGCCCTACTCATCAATTAAAGGAAAGTTCTTTTGTGCTCACTATCAGTACACTTTCTATATGGAAATGATACATCTAAAGACAATGTAAAATACTGGGCCAGAAGAAAACAAAGTGAAACCTTCGAAAATAATTATCAATAGTTACTTATCTGAATCCCAGCAAACTTCTAATTTTTATATATTGGAAATATGAGATGCAAAAAGCATTGAACACAGTAACAGAAGATGTGTCATTGTTTCTCTTTTATTCTAAGTTACAGAAAAGGAGGAAAGGCTACAAATGGGAGAGCATCTCACCACCTAACTGCCGTACACAGAGGAGAATCCTTTGATAACTATGGAACTGCACGGCGCTAGGCTTCATTTTATGCATCACCTGTGCTGAGCCCCTGTGCCCATAGGATTTGTCAAAACTTGCTATGACTATTTCTCAAAAACTGAATGAGTCTAACTTTTCTAAGATAAGGTTGGAGGTTTTCCAATCAGTTGAAGGGATTAAAAGAACAAAAAGACCAATACTTTCTGCAGTATTTTCCAGCAGAAAACCTTGGTCTGTATCATTTTTTCTTCTGGGTCTCAGTTGCTCTTGGATTAGAGAAGAACTGCAGGAAGAATTTCATGCACAAAAGCCTGCCACTGTTTCTATCTGATTTAGGACTTCTCAAATGCTAATACTGTGTGAGCCAATACCTTAAAATGAATTTCTTCTACCATGTGTGAGGAACTTTTAATATAGAATTTTAATAAAAGTGAATACACCAAGTTAAGAATCCATACACAATTGAATAGCAAATGAAAAGCCTATTGTATCTTTTGCTGGGAATGCAATAAGCCACTAGTAGATAATGAGAATGATAAAAAAAGAACAATACAATGAAGAGCTCCTTCATTGCGAGACTTACCCTGAAAGAGCCATCATTAGATGCAGTTCTATTTTATCTCATCTCATCTCATCTTATCTTATCTTATCTTATCTTATCTTATCTTATCTTATCTTTTTTAATTTCATTTTTGCAGAACTGGAGATTGAACTCAGGCCCTTGATTTTGCCAAGCAAGCACTTATTCTACTGAGCTATCTCCCCAGAGCCAAGGGCCATCATTGGAAAGTAGGAATTCCCGGGAGCAAAAGCAAGTTTAAAACTTTGTCTTGTTATGGCCTGTAACTAGATGTCCTTTCAAACCTGATGTTGGACATGGGTTGGAGATGGATGGGTCAGCGGTGTGCAATACTTGGATAAAGAATGATTCTGAGTATACGGAACTAATTTGTACATTATATTGTCTTGGTCGTGAAAGAACTTGAAAGAGTAAATAAAATCTGAAAGGTATAAGGTACTGTGAAATGGGAAAGAGTCTGTTCACAAAGAAGGAATACTGAGGAGAGGAGAGGACAGTGCGGGGAAGAGATAAATCTGTGCGTGTATGCAAGACAGCTTTAGGTAATTGTACTGTGAATTTGTGCTGCTCTGTGGAAAGGAGCAGGTGAAAAAAAGATCTGTTTTTTCTTTCTCTTTTTGACCTCTTATAACTTTTCCCCCTAATTTTGAATGCATATATCTGGTAATCCAAACAACTAATTTGAAGACAACACTATGCAATACAGCAAATACTGTTGAATTCATATAATATTGTTTAGCAAAATTCTTTATCATTTCTAATATTTTTGTTATTGTTACTCTATATTCTCTTTTATTTTTTTTTTAATTAAAAAGAATGTGATTCTGGAATTTTCGGGGATTGAACTCAAGCCCTTGTGCCTGCCAGGGAAACACTTATTCCACTGAGCCATCTCCCCAGCCCCATGATTCTGGAATTGATTCATGGTAAATGTGAGAATTAAGGCTGCCCCATCCTGAGTGTCGCTGCTGTTGACTCTGAGGGCAGGTAACCTGGATAAGGTAAAAGGGACAGAAAGAGACTCCTCACTTACAGCTTACTGCTTGCTGCCTTCTGTCTTCCTTCTGTTGCAAACTAGTTCTCCTTTGTGTTGTCCCTCTTCCATGCTACCTTGCCTTAGAGCCAGAGAACTATGTGCTGAAACTTCCACAAATCATGAGTTAAATAAACATTCAGTCCTTTAATTTGGCATTGGATATTTTTGTATCAGGGAGGAGAAAAGTAGCTAAGATATCTGGAATAACAAAAACATGGTAAAACAAAAAAGTTAAGTGCTTGAACAATGTGAAAGAGAGTGATGTAAAGTGATAAAGAAGAAACGGCAACTGCGAGGCAACATAAGTCATGCGGACTATTAATAAATTAACCAAAATCATATGATCTTTAAGTGGCCTCGTAACAAGGTCCAGTTGATAAAAAAGTAATGCTGCAGACAATGTTTGTAGACTTGAAATAAGAAACTAAGCAGAAATTAGTAAGTACAACACATGGTGCCTTGGAAAGTCAGATTCTATCTATCTGTCTGTCTATCTATCCATCTGTCTGTAGAGAAAACTGGACATGTTGGAATTACTTGGAAAGCAGAGTTACCCACATCTACTCATTAATTGGCTGTAAGTTTGAGAGTAAAGCAAGGATGATGCAGACCAACACTTCTGTACTTGTGTTACATCATGCCGGACAGAAATTCAAGACTTGTAGAACTAATCACATTCCTTCAAAAGGAATATATCATCTAAACCTTAAATACTATTCCTCAGCTACAGTAATAGTCTTTTTAGGTTTAGTTTATATATTCCACTCATTGTTGAAATGTACTTTTCCTCAGCTGCACCAACTGTTTCCTGAGGAATAGTATAATTAAACTCCAGGGACTAAAATCATGAAAACATCAACTATTCTATTATTAAAAATATAGTAGTTATAAACTCAGGCAAGAAAATCACCACATTATGAGGGACCATACAAGATGCATTCTGCAATTAGGGCAGTATTTGGAAAGTAATAGACAAGTCTTACCACTAATTAACCTAGGGAATAATGTAATAGATTTGCTTTTCTAAAGACTGGAGCAGCTTTCTATCAAAAAGGCAGATAAGAAAACAACCTTGGAGGAAAATCTAGTTAGATATTGATTGTTGAAAACTAGATTGAATGATTTTCCTAGCTAGGGTGAAGAATCAAGTTGAGTTCATACCAAGGGAAGAATTACATGATTTAGCCACTGGGTTATTTATAATAACATGGAGGGTTATAAAGTGATGATAAACAAGTTCATACACTTCTCTATTTTGTTTATTTTTTGAGTGCTTTTAAATTTTAAAAGTGTTAAAAGCTAAAGTATAAGACAAACGTATTGGAACAAGGAGGGTATTTCTATGATTTACATCTTGTTGGTCTCAGGAGTGGTATTCGAGAGAATGATTTTCTAACATAGAGCTGAGGCCCAGTTCTTGATTTTTTCTCCAGGCCTCACAATCGAGTTTGTCTGGTTCACACTGAGTATGGTCCTGAGTGGGCCCAAAGGCAAGAAGACAAAACATCCATAGCATTGGGTGAATCTGTGGCTTGCAACATCCTCGTGTGTGGTTCCACAGAGGAGAAAGCCTTGCAGGAACTTAATGAAAGATGAATTTTTTAGTCAGAATAACTTTCAAATTTAAAGATTCAGGGTCACAATCCTAATACCCTTCTGTAAAGAGACACATAAACCACCCGAGGATTGAGGCATGTAGAAGCCATGTGCACATTGCCACACTTCTGTTATATATTTTCATGTCAAGTAAATAAGATAATATAAGTAAATCATTGACTTTTGACACTACGGAAAATAATAATTATGTCAGCGATTGTTTACTTAAGTCATGATAATTAGAAAATATTTTATGTAGTTTAATTTCCAGAGAATTAAATTTTACAGCTTATTTTTACCATAATGCTATAAGTAGCTGAATAAGATAGAAATATTATAGGCAGTCAGATAGGGCCAGGGCTGCAAGGAGACAATAGGAAAGACAAGGTGACTAGGCTACTTGGAAGACACAGGCACTCTGATATGGGCCAGACCTCAAGACTAAAAAGGAAACAAATACAGCCGCAAACTTCCCTTGGGATGGACATCAGTGATTAATATTCTAAATAGGCATCAATTGCCTTGAAAGAGCCCGAATGAGTGACTAACCAAACCCCTAACAGAAAGAGATCCTGTCCCATGTTTATACCCATGTGCTATGTGACTTGCTTCCCCATTTGGTACTGGATTTAATTAATTTTACCTGAGCAATGGTGCTTGTAGTCCCATTGGTTGACCATAGTTTTGTCCCACCTTATGCCCACTTAACTGAGTTCCCATGTTCTCCACCACCTTAGACCTGGTTCTCCACATGGTTTTACTCAGTAAAAGTCTCTGGAAGAGACTTTTCTGGGAATCACCCACTAGGATCCCCCTTCTTTCCCTCTCTTGGACAGAAGATTTCTTTCCCCCAATACATATATTTTGCTCATAACCTTGTAGGTTCCTAAAATTCATTCTTCGATTCTTTGAACAAGAACTTGTCCCAGATACCTTTCAGGTCATAAGTTTCACTTTTCCCCTATATGATTTGGAGATCATCCACATACATCATTTTTTCTTCTATATTGATAGCACAGCAGGAAGAGATGAAATGGACTATAATTAGTGAAAAAAAATTCATGGACCAGTATATTGTAGGTGCTGATAATCTTTGCATTCAAGAGCTGAAGCAGGAGGATTACAAATTGGAGGCCAGTCTAGTTTCTCTCACATGTTTTTGATATTGACTGGAACATAATGCAGAGAACCTATTTCAAAACATCAATGACAACAAACCTTGAAAAGTACTATTTTTAGAAATATGCACAAATTGATTGAATTTTAAGAAATAAAGAGAAAATGTAGGTGACAGACAAAACAATATAGATTTAACTTATAGTATATAGGCTAATAGCCACCAATTATTCTCCTGATATTATTCCCTCATGTTTATATAGTTATGTTCATAAAACTAAACCGACTCAGTGTGATAAAACTGTAATTAATTTAAAATAATATCTTAAAATTATATTAAATATTTTAATGAAGTTAAGAGTTATAGACAATTGCTCCCAGACTATTTTCTGCTTTTTTTGTAAGTGAGCACACAGCATACAAAATCAGAAGAAATTTCCATATACAGTTAAATTATAAATTATATGTAATTTAGCTTAATAATATTACCAAATATCTAAAATTTGGACATGATGAGGATAAACCTCAGTGCACCTGCCATGAAAAGAAGAAAAAACAGAAAAAAGGAAGAATTATACTTCTAAACTTTCACAGATGTAGGGGAAGTGTAGAAATCAGAATGAACTTCCCTACTCTGATCCATTACAACAGCACAGGTTTGTGATAAAGGTGACATGTACAGTCTTTCTTTCCAAGCAAAACTCATGGTAGTCTCATGAGATCATGAGATGAAAGGGGTCCCAGGGCTGCAACCTTTGTGGGTGCTGTTGGGGTCAGCCAAGGGAATCAGCAGAGAGGAGACAGCCTGCAGTCGTTGGCATAACGGTTTCTTATCCAGTGCTGTGCTCATTCCAGGAGTCACCAGTTGCTAGAAGAAGCTCAAAATAGAACCTATATCACATTGATTTGCAACTCTCTGTCACTATACTTAAGTAAATAAAAACAAGGTAGAATTTTAACGAGAAAGATGAAAGGTAAAAACAGGATAAAAGTGAGCACACTGATTATAATTTTTTAGGTAAACAAAAGACCTAATTATGCTAAGATTGCATGTATCACAAAAATCATCTTATTAATTCTCAAGAGACCTAATTTGAACCATAAACAATTCTTATATTTTTGCAAAAGTGAAATTAACTATGAATTTGCAAAAACATTTAATTTTCTTTTTTAACGGAAGCATTCCGTCATGCTGGTAGCATAGATTAATGGACAGATTAAATTGATTAATTACATTACATCATTGATTAATTAAATATTGGTTAATTAAATACTAGAAGCAGAAAATTTCTGTTTCTAGTGTTTATGATATCTTGTCTGCTGCTCCTCGTCGTTAGTTTCAGCACGCCCATCAAAGCTCTCACTTCCACAATATTTTTTTTTTCTTGTGACACTGGGGAGGGCTCTTAGGGTCAGCCACATGCAGAGAACACTTGACTACTGAGCTGCACTTCCAGCCCTGCAATATTCCTTATTACATGGTTTTCAGATCAAATTTAGCTTGCACTATCATTTCTCCAGTCATGTTCTCACTCTCGTCTTCATAAACATACAGAATGTTCATGCGCTTGCAATGCTTTCAGATGACATGTTTGGCACTGTTTGTGTAGGATAACCTGAGATGCTATTATGAAGAATTTATATAATAGAGAATTAATGCAAGATCAATTTTCTGAATGAGCTTTGCTATCCTTTACTAAGATCCTATTGCTTCAAAATGAGAAGAGGGTGATTTCATATGAAACAGTAAAGTCACAGACGTCATACAATATACCCAGAATAAAAATATACCCATCCATTACATATTAATCCATAAGGTTGTGGTGATTTATTATTGGCCTCAAAAGGTTATCTTTCTAATTCTAATTAAAATAATGATAAATTAATGAAAACCACAATGGGCCTTGAAACATTTGGCATTGCAGCTCAGAATAAATCTCTTAGTAACAATGCTTGTTTTTCTATTATTTGTAAAATTAGTATGAACCCCTATTTATTCGTTTGTCATTTTTCAAAATAAGGTAATGAATTTTATTAATAAGGTAATGAATTTTATAAACAAGGAAATTAATTTTATTAATATTAACATGAATATTAGATAAATGTTCATGAGCTACACTTTCTGTGGAAAATTCTCCTGGGCTCTAATTTTAATATTTGAACTAAACATAGGGCCAGTTTGTACAGATTTTCATTTTTCCAAGAGTGCCTACTATACAAAATGAATGATCAATTATGATATTTTCAACCATGCAGCTCTAATGGTGATATATTAATATGATCTTGAAACTGGCTGTTATTATATTAGGCAATTAAAAAGCACTTACAATTTATGATATTAAAGGCAAAGTTTGTTTATAGTTTTTCTAAATTGATAAATAGCAAGTAAATATATTATCAGTGTGTGTCAACAAAGTGGCAATGAATAATGAATGTATAAATGAACACAGAAATTTTAAAGGTAATAGATACACTGCATATATCAGTCAGGTTTAATCCCAGCCATAAAAGATTAAAGAAACAATGGTGTGGTTTGGGCTCAGATTCTGAGGTTTCATTCTCTGGCCCAGACGCTCTAAATCAGAAATATCATGGCAGAAAGTCATGGTGAGAAAGCTGCTCGCTGCTCCCTTCCTGATAATAAGGAAGCAGAGACTGAGAAAGAAAAGCCAGGCGGAAAGAATCCAAGTTCGGGGCGGCCTGGGACCTTCCTACAGCCAGGCCTCTACTCCTCAGCACGTGCAGCTCTGAGCTCCTGCGTGGGCTACTAGAGTGCAACCCGCTGATCTCATCACCTTCCCAAAGCCCTCCTTCTGAACACATTAACCTTCTGGAAAGCATTTTTAATCTAAAGAATAATATTGTCTCTTAAAGGTTGAAATACTTCAGTGATATTTGCAGGACCTGATCGGATCGCAGGATTGTAAGTCACCGCCACATGATATCATACTTAAACAATTTAAATAAAAACATGAAACACACTTACCGGAGCAATTCTCCCTCCGTTCTCTACCTTGTCTCTTCCCGAGCTTTAGGCCAACCCCAAGGGTTCAGCTGCAGAGTGCTCTGCCTAAGACATCTGAGGAAATAGCTGCGAGGTCATTTGACAGCAGCTGCTTTACCATGATATTTTCAAGAATCATCCAAATTTTTTCTTTAACTTCATCAAACTTGTTATTTAAAAACTTCAGAAATAATGTCTAGGCAGCTCAGCTTTACTAGTGTGATTTGTGTTTTCCTTGCTAATATCAAATCAATTGAAGCTAGATCACTTCTTTTCTCATTTTTAAGACAAAACCTGGGTCTTCTTACAACAAAATAAAATTTCAAGAAATCTTTATTACATCGCTCTGGATATTTTTCATACGGATGTGTGGGGCTTTACATGACAGATACCTAATAAATCTATATAGAATTAATGCTTTCTTTTCGTGGAACCTACCAGTTTAATGTAACTTTAAAAATAGCTTTATACGTTGACAAGCTTTTGTAGCTTCTACTATAAAGTAATCATGTACCCCTAGAACAAAAAGAAAAGATCATGGTTTACAAATATTTCGTGTGATTGATTATGGAATTATTTTGTTTAGAAAACACTGTATAACTAATGTTAATCTTAGAAACTTAACAGATAACTTTAAGTTTCAAAAATACTGATGAAGTTTGGCTTTCAGCTCAATATTTCAACAACTTTTTAAGTTGACAAACTATTTTAAAGTGGATTCATTTCTCAGAGTCTCAGATATTTTCTTTTCCCTAAAGTGACAAATAGAATTAACTGGCATGCTTATGTCATTGTCTAGCTTCTTCTGTGTTGAGGACAATTACTTCTGATTAGTCCCACTTAAATAATCAAATGTTGGTGTCTCAGATAGCTAAGCGTTAAGATTATATGGTTTCTTTGCTATTCCCCAAGTCAGGCCTGCTGATTTAGCCTAAAGTGACAGCCTGCTTTTGTAATAGGCATCCAGTAAATGTGTATCTAGTAACCTTCGGAGATCATAAACTTTTTCATTGCTTTTCTTTATAGTACCTCTCTCATTACTTTTGCTGAGTCTTTTCAAATGGTTATTCATTTTGAAAAATGCTTTCTCAGTTAAACCAAATTTCCAATTTCAGGAAATTTCAACCACTATAAACCTCTTGACCCACTATTCCTTTTAGGATACATGAGGTTTTTTTTCTTACAGTATCCTTGTAATCATTACACAGAGCAGTGAAGAGCATTTTTAGAGTTCTTTTTTGAGGAAAACAAAATAAGAACTCTAACAAGTTCAAAGAAAGGCAAGAAAAATAATGATATTTTCTAAACATTTTGAAATTTAGAGCAGAGTAAAAGAGAATATATTAAAAATTAGGGCTGGGGATATTAGCCAGCGATCTAAACACCTGTGTAACAAGCTCAAGGACCTGAGTTTAATCCCTGGTACCTCATGCCTCACTGACCTGAAACTGGGCATGATGGCACACTCCTATAGTTCCAGCACTGGGGATACTGAGACAGGAGGATCACTATGAGTCTGAACTGAGTAGTGAGACCCTATAGTGAGACACACGCACACACACACACACTTTTTTTTTAATCAAGGATACATGAAGGCATAGTGTAGCAAGCCTCTGATCCAAGGTAACTCAGGGCTAAGGCAAGAGGATGGGAAGATGGAGGCCAGCTTGGGACCTTAGGCAGACACTAAGTCAAAACAAAACAATACAAATTGCTAGAGATACAGCTCAGTGGTAGGTAACTTGCAGAGCATGTTAAGGTCATGGATTTCATTCCCTCCCACACATACACATACACATACACATACACATACACATACACACAGACAAACACAAATACATAGGACTTTATGTCTATATCTTCTTATCTACATTCATACCTACACTCATATCTACATCTACATCAATATGTATCCATCTGAATGTTTTGGAAACAAAAGATGAGAAGGTAATCTTAAAATTTCCTAAAGGAAAATCGGTACATCCCTCAATACTGTTTTGCTAATCAGTATGAAACTGCCTATGGCCAAAATAATGAATTTATATCACAAGAAATTTACAGGTCCCAGGAGATGGCTCAGTAGAGTAAGTTCTTGCTTGGCAAGTGCAAGGGCCTGAGTTCAATCCCCAGTTCTGAAAAAAAAAAAAAAGAAAAGAAATTTATGAGTTGTCTTTTACCTCTTTATATATAGAAAATTATAATTCTCCATAGAATGAGAATGCTATTTCCAAAACAAGTTTTAAAAAGTCTAAAAAATGCACATGATCATACACACAATGGTGAACTAAAAATTACAGAGAAAATGGTACACACACATTTTCGCTTTTATGATCAGGAAAAAGATATTTGTAATGAGACTATGAAGGTCAGACACTATTTTAAATTTTATGGAAATAATTCTTACCAGGAATATCTTTAATGCATCATTTCAGGCTAATCATGATCACAGCTTCGCCTCAGTGAGATACTGGCTAATGTTTTATGTAAAATACATGAACGTTGAACGATATTTGAATTAAATTGATTCTTTCTTAACCTGTAAACACATATGCTAATTTACCTTCATTTGTGTGACTCTGAATATTAGATTTGATAGAAAAAACTAACCACCATTAAACAGTGTCCTCACACTCTAGGAAAAGCTGGAATAATTTAAGGCAAGTTTGATTATATATGCACAGAGCATGCCAGGATTAACAAGAGAAGAAAAGCTTAATGAAGAGAAAGCTACTTTTTTGCCAATGATACTATGAAGAATATGGCTATCTAATTACTGCAGAATTTTATAAAAAATTAGAATTACAAGAGAATACAAATTCAAGTATAGATGATATTACTACTGTAATTAAATATGTGTACTATTAGTAACTTTTAAAATATGATGATCCGGGAAGTTCACTGTTTGCTATTTCTCTTTACTGCTTCGCCCCTGCCCTCAAACCCTCAATGATTTCCCAACGGATTCTCTCCCCCACCAGATGTCAGGCAAGAGGGGAGAATGATAACGCATGTAAGAGGATGATCGCAGTTAGGTTTCAAAACGTTGAAATAGATGACCAAATATAGGCAAAGTTAATAACAATTAGGCATATGGAAGATGTAATGCTCTGGCAATTAGTTTGAACTAAATATTAATAACAGAAACTACAGGAAGGACCATATTATCTTATGAAAATATCAGGCTCTATTTTATCTTCCTTGGGGAAATATTTCCTACCTAGTTTAAAAGTTTATCTCCAAGTGTGATTTTCCAACGCAACATGCATCTTTCTTTTGAATCTCTCAAAACAATGTGATGTGAGTACTTACTTTTTTCAAGGGGGAGTGAACAAATATGCATTATTTGTTCACTGAATATAAACCTTGTGAAGTAAAATCTTTATTGTTTTTTTATTCATAAGCTAGCATTATAAATTGGGAGATAGTAAACTTTGAAATAAAAATTGTGTGAAGGAGATACCTGAGAAATAAGCATAATAAATACACAAGCTTTGACAGACTCATTACTATCTAATATGAGTACTTTTCATTTCTAGAGTTATTTTCTGGATTTGATGTGCATGTTCCTCTTAAGAAGTGACAAGACTTACAAGAAGGCAGTGCAGAGACTTTGTGGTTTCTTCAATGCATTAAGTAAAATATTTTGGTTAAGATATCCACAGGAAGAAGCTGTAATGACAGTATTCATACTTAATGGAAAATACAATGAAATGGGATATAATTTAGTAAATGTGTACTCTGTCTCATAACATGAAGTATAAGGGCACTTGGAACATATTATTTGTATTTTATCATATTATAGTTCATTATGTTGCATGCCATCTGGTAAGAATGCTGAAATGCCACAACAGAAAATAATATTCTTGCTACCTTTAACCAATTTATGTTCCATGACACCAACTATCTCTTCTACCTTGAAATGTTCATCTTCATTATTCTTAATGATCATGACAATTTTCTTAGTCCTCAGGGAATATATGCATGCCACTTATCTGTAAAGCACTTAAAAGCCTACATTGTAATTGTACAGGGTCTACAGGGTCTATAGGGTCTCATTACATAGATCGGACTCTTAGTGACCCAACTGTTTTCAGCTTCCCAAACCCTGGGATTACTGGCCTGTGACACCATGCCCAGTCTCAATCACCATCTTAGTATATCCCAGGGGCAGGGAAGGGTGGGCAGATCTTTTTTTTTTCACTGAAGTTAAGAGTCCTAGAAAATGCTTTACGTACCTCTTGTTACACATAATTGTTTTATTACTTGAGTCTTTTTCCCATTTGTTATACTGACATTATATGTCCATGAGAAGGCGCTTAGTCTACTAAACTACCTCACTGGCTCTTATTGGATAATTCCATAATCTCTGCATTTGCATGTCACTGTAGCTCATGACATGTAAACACGTTTTCTTTTAGCTGTGAAATATGCTTACAAAATGAATTATCTTTCTATCTATATATTTTTCATTATTTGACACAAGATGGGAACAAGAATGAGCATGTTGAATATGTTGAAGTGAATATAGACTGGGATGAGTGAGATTTGCTATTTAAAGTAGGCATTGATATAATTTAATTAACCAACATTTAATTCCTTTAAATTAAGCAATTTGAATGTAAGATAAGTATGAAGAGTCTCTTCTCTCTTTTGCATCTATGAGTTAATTTACTTATTTGTCTTCAGATTTAGAATCCTTATTTTGATGATGTTCAAGCATAACTTTTCTTTACCCAATGACCCCAGGATCTACTTTAATCTATTTTAATTACTCCATATTAACTTTAGTATTCTTTAAAATTCTTTCTTCTCCTTTGGATTTTTTCAACATTTAAAATATAACACAATAGCTGCCATTCATCCCTTATTA
>NW_004524932.1:66348-79878 GCF_000260255.1 Octodon degus
ATCTATTATTTGAGGAAGACCTGGTAGGGAATAGTTAAGTCAAATAGTCAAATGGTCTTCTACTTTGAGTTTTTTTAATAATCCACATTCTAATTTCTATAGTGGTTATATGAGTTAATTTCCCCCCAACCATGTAGCAGTGTTCCTTTTCCCCTGTAGTCTCACAGTCATGAATTGTTTGATTTCTTGATGATAGCCATTCTTTCTATTATAAGATTCAATTTCAATGCTGCTAGAGTTTGAATTTCTCTAATGGCTAGACATATTGAACTATTTTTTCCTTGTAATTTTCATGAACATTGCATATAAGGTATTTCTTTCTTGTGCAGGCATTTCTCATTTAATCCTGCGACTACATCATTAAATGAACTGGGCACTAATGGAAGAATGGTATAATATAATACCATTTAATATAATAAATATAATATAGTATAATACCATATTACAAAGGTCAGAAAAAAAAAACAAATGGTCAAAGGAAACTCTGACTTGATGTCTATGATTTTATTTGGAGAACTCTTACACACAGCATTGTAATGTATAACAGAACAGGAAGGTATGATACTGCACTGGGTTGTACAATCAGTGAATAGGGTAGTATATAAACAAATCATAGGCACAAAGACGACATTGAAGTTCTAGAAACAAGATACACAGATCTGTGCAGGAAAAAAGTCACCCATCATATGTCAAGTGATGCATCCCGAGTGAGCAGCGTGCCTCTATTTTAGGTCCAAACAGCCACTGCATAGGTAGGTTGTCAAGGGAGGAGTAAGTGTACCGCATTGTGGTTCAAAAAATACTTCGTATGATTTAAAATTTATAGAATATGTTTGCATTTGTTGTATAGCATGTAAGATGATCTTGTGGGCAATATTTTATGTTATTTAGAAGACTATGTTTTTCGGTTGTTGGTGGAATAATCTGTCAATGTCATTTCAGTCTTTCTATACAGAATTCAATTGAAGTCTATTTCCTAATTTATATTGTATTTGAATTATTCATTAATTGCTGAAAATAGAGGGATAAAAACCTTTAATTTTACTATAGTTTATGTCTCTATATAGGTCTGCTAAAATTTGTTTTTCTATATTTGGGTCTTGTGATATTTTGTGTAAATAGGATTTAAATTTTTATTTGTTTCATGGTCATTATCTTTAGCCAATGATTTTTGTCACTTTTTTACTATTTTTACTTAAATTCCTTATTCTTTGTGATATACATCATTAGTCTTGCTTCACTTGGATTTTACTTATTTGCATGGGATATCACATTACATTTCTTCATTTTGAGTGTACTCATCTGTTTAAAGGCTAAGTGAGTGCCTTGTAAATAGCCCGTGCTCAAGGATGATTTTATTACTTTACTTTACTTTATTTTTTTAATGTATTTAGTATGGGGTCTCCTGGGTCTCCTATGTAGACTAGACTCATAGTGATCCTCCTATTTGCAGCGTCCAAGCACTGGGATTACAGGCTTGTGCCACCATACCCAGTCTCAATCAGAGTCTCGATGTACCTCGAGGATGGGGCCGGCATGGCTTGGGGTGTCAGGGATCAAACCCTGGCCCCTGTACCCTGCCTAAGCAGATGCCTTAGTCTGCTAAACTATCTGACTGACCCTTGGATGATTTTAATTCATCAACTCCCTTTATATGTCATTGATAATTTAGTGTATTTATTTATTTACCGGTTTTTAACAATCATAAATAAGATTTTATTTATCACTATTAAAAGTCTGGATCTTAAACAGACTCTTGGTCTGGTTGTCTGTATCCATCAACTTTAGTTTCAGTCTGATCCAGGAGCTTTGTCAGAGCTAATGCTATCTCCAGGAAACCCAGAAGTTTTCCCAATTTAAATTCAGCTTCTTTAGCATTTTTTTTCTGGTGAAAACATCATGAATAGCATAGACTACCAAACCTTTTCTATGTCTTTCCCAGTGCTGAATGGAGTTGGTTTATTGACCAATTTCTTTAAGTCAGCTGTCTACTAATCCCAGGTCATTATTTCCACCATCTTTTGCTGGATCTACATGACCTATTGGAGGTGCTGTGCATGAACAGACTGTCATATCTGATTGTTTCATTTTTTAAATGAAACTAACACAGAACAAATGAAGCAAATCACCATTGGTTGTCTTGACATCAACAAGAGCTTTGAGGCAGGTTTGCCACATTTTGATCACAGAACACATTTTGTATGGCTGAGATCCATGTCATGGAATTTAGATTTCCCCTGAACATCTGCAGTAATCAGCTTGGCTCACTTCAAGCGCAGGACCTTTCATCCCGTCAGATGAGTTCTGATGACCACGGTTTTTCCCATATGGCTGAGCTGCAGTTTGGCAGTAGAACAGAACAAGCACCTTACAAAGGTGGCATAAAAGGAGCTAAGCAGAAAACGACTGATCCATTTTCTAAAACAGACTGTTAAGATGTGACGGTACCAGCTACGTTTCGTATTTTTGATGCAGTCTTACTGTGTAGTTCAAGTTGTTGCTGAACTCATTGTGTAAACCAGCTCGGCCTCAAACGGATTGCTGTTCCTCTTCCTCTGCCTCGTAAGTGCCAGTATTACAGGTGTGTGTCCCCACACTGAGCCCTATTTACTTTAAAGAACCTTTAGAGTGTCAGTTTTGTTATTTGTTCTCTAGTTTCACTGTATTTTCTTTCTTTTTTCCCACTCTTGCTGTGTTCTGAAATCAAGTGAATAAAAACAGTAGGAAGCTTTGAATCCTTCTTATTTGTTGTACATGTTTTCATGTTATTATGGGAATGTCTTATTTACTTTTCTTTCATTGCTGAAACAAAACAACTGGCACCTAGAATTAAGGAAGAATACGTTTATTTAGCTCACAGTTTGTGGACATTGTAGTTCATACTCAGCTAATTCCACAGCAGGGTGGAGTGCCTGAGGGGCAATCACTCATTTCAGAGGAAAACAGCAAAAGCAACAAGAGTGAAAAGGGAGAAGAGAGAACAAACCTCGTTCCCTCTCTTACACTGTACACAGGCTCCTGCCCCAGGGTAGCTGTAGCACTCATACCCATAATCCCAGCATCACACCGTTAATCAATCACAAACTCTAGAACCCAACTGCATGACTGCATGAGGCTTTGGAGGAACATCTAGATACACATCACTATAGTTTTACCAAAAACGTATTTTAATTATAGCAATATATGATGTAATGATAGCAACCATAAGGATGAAAAGAATACCAAATATGTAACCAAGAAAAATACACTCATTAGAAAATTCTATAGTTGAACTTTATTCTCTCTTCCACATATAAATCTTTCTTTCATTCATTTCTTTTTTTTCTTTGCACTGGGAATAAAACTCAGGACCTTTGCCTGCCAGAATGTGGCTGGGCCACAAAGCTATATCCTCAGCCCTAAACATGTAAACTTTTGAGATTTTATTTTTCTACCTTACTTGTCTCTAAACAGTCTTATATGGTTGCTATACATAAAGGTCAGGCTTCCTATTCAGGATTTCTGTTTCTGAAACAAATTACATTCCATGGTCTCAGATAGTTCAGTCCTTGTTCAGTTTGCTTCACGGAAGCAACATTTGGTGTGAGGGCATGGTGTAACAGAAGTGCTCATTTCATAGCTCCTGAAAGAGCCAGAGAAGAAAATGTCAGAAACCAGATAGAGTCGCCATATTTACACCCTCATGCCCCACACAGATTGCATTTGATCCACCTACTAGTTGGCATATGTTCCAATTGATTTGATAGTCTTGATTATCAGTCACATTATGCTGAATTCCTTTATTTAGTCTACATAAAGATACACCTACAGAGAATAGCATCATAGTGCTGTTGGCAGAGAGGTTGTGGATGCTGTCAGCCACTTGACTACCTCAGTTCCCATGAGTCAGTCCCCATGAGTCAGTCTATGGTTATCGACCTAGAAGTAAGAGACCCAATGTGTTGCTTGGTATCAGTTGCATGTGTGGAACACCCGATGCTGGAATTAGAGCGTAAGGTTCAGACTGATTCCTCTTTCCTTCCATAAAGTGACAGACTTCTGTCTCCAGCATATGTGGAATAGAGTGAAGGAGCTGCTGACTCTGCTGCCAACCTTCTTCAGTGTTTCCTTTCTCTTTATTACATTACCAGTAGGTGCTGTGGTCTCACCTGGTTTAAATGTGAAGGTGGTTTTGTCCCTGAATAGATGTTCAAAGTAGTTTATCTGGGGGAAGATGACTATACAGCAGGACCTCACTCAGAAAGATTTTTGTTTTGACTTCATTCTGCTTTGATTACTCTACTATCTGCAAATGTGTTTCTGTACATGTGTCCACTGTGACTTAGATGAGTTTTTAAGAATTTGATGTATGCTGTTCCTAACACACTGGCAATCAGCATGAAGTTTAACATAGAGATAGAATAATGAAGCATTTCCTGAATGAATAGGAAAAATTCAAATAAATCATGGAATTAGAAAATTTCTTCGTGGGAAAATGTTTGTGAATTTATTATCACATTTATGATTCCAAATAGAACAAAAACATCAATATCTTCTATATGGAAGGATTATTAGGAAGAAAGCACTGACCTGTCTATTAAAATTTAAATAAGACATTAAAAAGTTATTGTTTTAATTTTGCATTTTATAGTACTTATTGCAACTCTAAGTGAAGTTAAAATACTTTGTAAATAATTCAGGAGAAACCATTACTTAGCAAATAACAAAGAGTAGAAGTTTGTACGTGTACAATCAGAAAATTTGTAGTAGTTCCCCTTACTTAAAGTATGTGTGCATGTGTAGATATATGTGTGAGTATATGTGTGTATCAATCATAAATACTGAGGCATTTATTATAAAGATAACGTTCTACATATGGCTTAGTACACATACATATATACCTTGCAAATTCTTAATGGTCTTTAAAGGATACTAGCAATGTAAATTATTAACACCAAGATGCTACATCAAACATTCTTTTATTATTCTCAAAAAGAAATGGGGAGATGTTATATTATTTTCATGTTACAAATTCAAGGTATTTCAACATAATTGGAAAATTCAATATGGAACTGAAAGTAATGAAAGCGTTTTAAGAATGAACAAAATGTTTCTCACATCTGAACGCTTTCTAATCATTCATAAAGCAACATGAATAAAGTCCTACTCTTACAAATACCTTTTATATTTTAAGGAAACTGATGTCCATATGTGTATTTCTATACATTTATATTGATGATATCTATTCATGATGCGTCAAAAAGAAGAAAAAATACTCACTAAAAAAAGAACAATCAGGGCTAGGGAGATGACTCAGTGGAATAAGTGTTTCCCTGGCAAATGCAAGGGCCTGAGTTCAATCCCCAGTTCCACAAACAAACAAAAAAAAAAATAAAAGAAAGAAAGATCAATACTGCAACAATTTTGCATATACAGTTGACATGTTCAAAATGAAGTGATAACTTTTATTTAATAATTGACATTTAGAATTTTGGCTGGTACATGAAGGTAACTCATTGATAAAATTTGATATTTGCACTAAAATAGAGCAAATATTCTTATTATAAACAATTTATACCACAGTTAGGATTCATTGAGAAAATCAGGTTAATAGTGAAATATGTTGACTTAAAATTGAACATTGTAGAAAAAAATAATATTTTTATTCTTAAAACTACATTTACCAAACATTTAGCATCATATGTCAGAGAATTTTATAGTGATCAGTTTACTATAGAGGAATAAGAAAAGTCTTTTCCCAACTGGCTTTGCACATACTGAAAATTAAAACTAGATCCAAGTCTATCAGAATGCACTGAACTAAATTCAAAATGGATTACAGATCTAAACATTAAAACAGAAACACTAAATTTCCTGGTAGAGAAAGTAGGTAAATTTCTTGAAGACACAAGACTAGGCAGAAGTCATGAACAAAAACCAAACTACAGAGGAAAATACTTCAAAGAATCAACACTGGAATCTCATTATATTGAAAAGTTTTACATATCAAAAGAATCACCAACAGAGTGAAAAGAAAATCCACAAATTGGGAAAATATCTTAAACAACAGTCACTCAGACAAAGGACTTTTATCCAAAATATATAAAGAATTAAAAAGAAAATCAGGCCCTCAAAATACACAGACTCAATCCATAAATAGACATATGAGAGAAATAAACACTTCTCAGTGTTGCAAATGCAAATAAATAAGTGAAAAACTGTCTAACAAGCACCAGTCATTCGAAAAATGAAAATTAAAACAATGCTGAGAGTCCATCTCACCCTATAAAGAATGAATTTCAGCAAGAAATCAACTAACAACAAATGCTGCAGAGGCTGTGGGAGAAAAGGAGCCCTTCTACTCTATTGATGAGGGTGCAGACTGGTACAGCCTCTGTGGAAATCAATGTGGAGATTACTCAAAAAGTTAGGATTAGAAGTCCCATTCAACCTAGCTATTCTCCTTCTAGGTATTTTCTAGGAGAACTGAAAACATTTTACTCAGTGATATATTTGTACTTACATTTATAGCAGCACAACTTTTCATAGCTAAATCTTGGAAACAATTCAAATGCTCATCAACTGAGGAATAGATAAAAAAGTGTATTAAAAATGGCATTTTTATACAAGGGAGTATTACTCAGCTATAAAGAAAGATAAACTTGATATTTCTATAGGTAAATGGATGCAACTAGAGGCTATACACATAAGTGAAATAACTGAGAATCCGTAAATATGTAAACATAAAAAGACAAATTGAGGTTAGTTTATAATTGACTATCACAAAGAATCATCTTTCTTGCTATCTAGTGTAATTATATTGCTCAATAAATAATATATGATACATATGACATACATATATACTATAAATAATATTTTGTATATGCATCCTGCATATAAAAATGTACAAAATTTGGTCAGATGTATTCATGTACAATATGTGCAAAAGTAACTAAGATATTCACTACAGAGGAACAAATATTAGTTCAGAAATAAAAGGAAGGTAGTGCCTTTTACGTTGGTGTCATTTGGTTGCAAAATTTAGTGAATGAAGTGAGACAAAAAGAAAAAATAATAGTAGAATGTTCATTCAAAACACAGTACATAATTATTATAGGAACTTCAGTGTCACGTCCAAACAATAACTCAGATATTCTTCTTTGGTCAATGGATTAAAACACCTACAGTGTAGCCATAAAATGGAATAATTTTCTAGGAACAAAAGAATAAAAACATTCTAGCAAATACTAGACCGGTTCTCTATGATAATTTGCTGTATTTAATGAGTTAATCTCAAAGGTTAGCATATTGAATGATTCTAAATTCCTAAAATATTTAGAGACATAAAGTTATAATGCCAGTGATAAGAATAAGCGCAGGATAGTTTAGAGATTAGCAGAGGGTTTTACTTGGGATGCTACAAGCTAAGTTCAGAATGGTGATGAAAAATTTTAATATATTAAATACAGAGATGATTACTGAGATCTGTTCAAGCAATAAAACTTGCACAACTATACATCCACCAAATTCATACCACTCCAATCCATGGTCCTTTGAAAAACTTCCTGTATGCCAATTAATTATGTTACAGAGTTATCTTATTAAATGGTCTATGTTATTTGATATTGAAAACTCAAAGTATTTCTCTGCATCACAAACATTCCATATATGAATCATTTACACAATCCAGAAAAAAAAATCTAGAAACATTTATTTTATGTTTTTGCCTGGTTACTACGTCATCTAAAAAGGCTCTCCAAAATCTTGAATGTGAGCATCATACTCTACAATGAAATGTTGGAGTTCTTCAACACACTGATATCCTACTTTCTGTAAATGCTGCTTCAGTGAAAACTGTATATGCATTTCTAGGGAAGGATTATTTTCAGTCAACTCTTGCACCATGTTCACGAACTTTTCACAGTATTGTAGGTAAGCCTGTTCAATTTCTGAGATTTTAGATACTATTGCTTTAAAGCGACTGCTGAGCTGATTATCTTCAAATAATTCTGTGCTGTCTGTTGCATCTGTCTCAGGATCCTCCAGCTGCCTAGTGAGTAACAGTGTTGCATCTTCCCCCTGGAACTCAGAAATCCCAGCCAAGCTGCTCTCCTCTGACATCTCAAGCTTTTTTCCAACCCTCTTGCTTACAGCCTTAGCAAGTTTATTTTCAGGTTGCCTGCTAAGTTTATATAACACTTCTGATGAAGAACCTGCTGTTGAACTTGTGAGTGATGGGTATCTTGATGCTTTCAAATACTGGACCCATCCCTCTTCACTTCTACTCTGAAGCTGATGGAAAGAGTAAATTCTGCTTTGGACTGGAGAGTGTCCTCTGCGACTGACACTGAAGGCAGATCTGCTGTGTGGTGAGTTCTTCTGGCTTATGGGTGATTCTCGGAAAAGAGGACAATTCCTTGTATGAGAACTGTCTCTTATATAATGGGAAGAATAGGTAATTTTTCTTCTGAAGTCATCCTTGATGTGCCTGTAAGCACTACAGAGGCTTGAAGAATGATCATATTTTGACTGTTGGTAATCAAATTCATCTCCTCTCTGAGGAGGAACATTTCTTGGATCCTGAACAAAGCAGTAGCCCTTGTCATAGCCTTGGTAATCAACATCACTGTAAGAGCTAATGTATTTTTCTTCATCAGTTGTGTCTGGCACCGCTGGACTCTTTCCTAGCTTTGGTGGATTCTTTGGCTCAGTATTAATTACTACATGGAATTCTCGGTTTATGCCTGATTGTTGAAAAAAAGTAGAATCCCTTGTATGAGGACACCTGTCTCTCCTATAATGGGATGAGTCAACATTTTTTCTCCTGATGTCATCCTTTATGTGCCTGTCAGCTTTCCTGTGGCTTGCAGAAGAATTATATTTTGGGCTTTGATGGCCAGAATCCTTTCCTTTCTGAGGTGGATTGCTTTTCGGATCATGAGCCAAAGAGCGGCCCTCATCATTGTCTTGGTCATGAACATCATCATATCTATGACATCTTTCTTCACCGGATGTGTATAGCAGTGCTGGTCTCTTTCCTAGAAGTGGTGGTTTCTTTGGCACAATATTACTGACTGCATGGTCCTTTCTGTCTACGGCTGATTCTCCAAAAACAGAAGAGTCTCTTCTATGAGGAGATCGGTCTCTTCTACAAGGGGAAGTATAGACACCTTTTCTCCTGAAGTCATCCCTCCTGTGCCTGTAAGCACTCCTATGGCTAGCAGAAGCATCATAGCTTGACCTTGGAGAGCCAGATTCACCTCTTCTCTGAGGTAGATGGCTTCTCGGATCTTGAGCTAAACAGCGGCCCTCATCACCGTCTTGGTAACGCACATCGTCGCAGGATGGGTGGCAGCTTTCTTCACCAGGCGCCTGCAGCGATGCTGTCCTCTTTCCTAGCAGTGAGAGTTTCCTTGGCACAGGATCAGTTGCTCTGTGCTGGCCTCTTCTGTGACGACTCTGAGGAGGATCTCCTGCCCTGGGAAGTCTTTTGTGGTCACATTGGCCCTTAGACCTCATGTCTCGTCTTCTGCCGGCCACAACGTCGCGTGCGGCCAGTCCAGCACACACAGCGGTGGGCATCCTCCCAACGGCATTCTGGTGCTTCCCAACGGCATTCCGCATTCTGGTGACGTCAGCCTCTAATGGCTTTCACGCTGTCTTTATTACGAAATGCTAGAATTTTGACGATGATGTTTTATGGAGTTCTTTTCTGGTCATATTTACTTGGAGTTAAATGCCTCATGCACCTAAGTGTTCATTTCAGTATCTAGATTTGGGATATCTTTGCTAAGTGAATTTTATAACTTTAGTTTCCCTTTTTACCCTTTCTTTGACTCCAGTGATTCATCAGTTTGGTCTTTCGGCCTCATCTAGTTTTTGTATCCACCTTTCAAGGATTCTTGTGATCAGAGTAAGAAGAAGTAAGGGATCCAGTATAGCCATCTTTGGTATGCAAGTGCTTTAAGAGTTATTGAATTTGGTACTTGACATATTTTGATGCAAAAACTTTGTTCTCTTTGTTCAGTACTTGACTCACAAGCTCTAATGTGTTGATTGTCTTATAACTTGCTACACCATTCCAATGTAAATGATTTGTTGTTTTTACATGCACTTTCCAAAACCAATTAATGGCAAAAAAAAAAAAAGAACAAAAACCAAAAAACAAAAACAAACAAACCATAGTACCAGTGACACCATTCTTGTCCTCAGATCCTGACACACTCTTCCGGATTGGTTCTCTCTTTAGCCCTGACTTCCATTATGAGTTGTATTCTGAGGTTATAGATATAGATACAGATATAGATATGAACTCTTTGTGCTACTTTTGCAATGTTTTTGTAAAATCTTGAAATTATTTAAGAATTAAACAAAATACTGGAGAAGGAGGTGTGATTTCTAGGTGTGAACAAATGCAGCATATCAGAGACACCCATTAAATGTGTGCTTAGGCCAGAAAGCACCGCACATATTTGTAAAATTAGTAAAAGCAAATAAAAACAATTAAAATATTTTTAAAGTGGAAAAGTCAAGGAGTATATGTAAAAGCAGAGATTAAAGATATATAAGGACTTATTACTGTGTGTATATTAGTGATGGAAAAGCAGGTTATTTGAAAAGGGAAGTACATTAAGTTCAGTTTCCCAGTACAAAATAGTCAGAGATTTTTCTCTGTGATTATAATTAATCAATTAGTCATTGTGTAGTATTATTGCAATACCTTTACCCAGTGTAACATATGAAGAAGGGAAGAGTGATAAAGGGGAGCTATCATTATCAGAAGACAATATGATATATTGTTAAAAATAATGTAGCATCTTCACAGAAATCCCTACAAAGTGTGAGTCAGTGTGTATTTTTTGTATTGACAAGACTTCTGATTTCAATGGATGCATTTCTAATGTTAGTGACACAGAACACTAATTGCAAAATAATCTAATATGAATCAATGCCAATATCAAACACTCAATCAAAATTCTTTAAATATATGCCTGATTTCTTGTAAAAATCATATTCGTTGAAACACAAATTAAGATTTTTAATGTTTTAATGCACTGTGATCTTTGTAAGATTTCAATTTTGTCTCTTTAATCTACACACTACTAATTTTCAGTAGATTTCTTTTGGTTTAACTTAAGCATCCTTTTCTAAAGATTTTACGAAATACATTGCTTAGAGTCAAAATATTCTTGAAAATTAAAAAAGGTTGAATTTATTAAATATCAACACATAAATCCAAAATAACTTAATGACATTGGCTTGTCATATGTATAAGAATATAGCACACAGTATTTTGTACTTTGGAAACAAAGTTAATGTTTTCAAAAATACAATTTCTTCTAATAATGCAGATTCAAAAGTGATGATAGTAGCTTGGAATATTCATATGAATACAATTTGATATAAAACTCAAAATTTCAAAGAATTAAGGTCAATGTAAAATTTACATCCAAAATAAAATATTGAGAGAAGAAAAGCAATGTTGGATGCCACAATATTTATAATATTTCACTTATTTGTTAAAATTAACCCAAGTTTCTACATGTAACCTAGAACCATTTCTTGTCTGGAACAGAGGGAAGGCATTCATCTCCTTGTCTCTTTCAGTCATAATCCTGACCACATGACGTGTTTTGGTTGTTAAATTGAGACAGAAGTGACAGAGTGCCACTTAGAAACACAGGACTTAGGAGAGTTGGAATGTTTCTTCGTCTACCTCTGTTCTCACCTGGCGAAAAATATGCACCAGCAAATGTCGTTCTCCTGTTAGGAAGATCAGAGGCATTGCAGAGCCATCTCAGCTGGTCTGTAGCCAGCCGAGGAGGCCACATTGCTGAGCAGATGTGCAGGGAGCAGCAGAGCCCTCTTGCCAACAGAAGCCCCCCTGCAGGCATGTTAGCAAATTTAAATATTGTTGTTTGAAGCTACCAAACACTGGGGTAGTTTGATGTTCAATATTATTTTAGGAATGACAAATTTGGGCAAGAAAACCATAATTTTTAAGAATAGAACTGAGTCAGAACCAAATAAAGAATGTATTTGTTAATTGAACTACATTAAATTATTTTCTTTAAAATTCTTTAGAAAATAAGCATTGGAATATCTATGCCACCTGTATCTTATTTGTAACTCAGAAGAAAAAATACTAGTATGTAGGTTGTTGTGAGAGATAATCCCCACAGGAATAGTCTGCTAAAGGTGGAATTAGATGCGATACACAAACTGCAGAGAAGTAATGAACCTGAAGAGTGAACCCTTCAGCATTTTATCAGGTAGATGCAGGAGAGAAAGTGTTTAGGTGAATAAAAGAAAAAAAAATGAAACAAGCACAAAGTGATATTATGGTATCAAGAGATAAAGTGATGTTTTTCAAAAGTTTATATAAGAGTAAAGCAAGTTTATCTGAAAGTTTTGATGGTTAAGGAGGGAAGGAAAATAAACTAATATACAGAATAAAAAGAAATAACTGGATGCAGGATGCAGTTCTCCATGTTGAGTTATTCTTCCCAACAAGTAGCATACACAGCTTCCATCAAGAGTAGGTGAACACTTTGTGGTCTTGCACAACACAGACGGTTCTGAGGATATCCATGAGTAGAAGTCGGACCAAGTCAGGCACCAACATTGAGATTTTTTTCTTGACTACTTTCTTTTACTCCAATTCATACTTCATGCAATTCTTCCAGGATTGGAGATTTCTGGTCACAGCATAAGCCATGATCAGGACAAAATCCTGAAGTGAAAGTTCATCTTCAGCCGAGCTATGGATGACCGCTTCCAGCCTTCCCAAGCAATTGGGGGAAGCGTCCCATTTTTGGTAGGAAGACAGTGCAACAGCTAAGCCTTTCCAGCAACTTGGCTGAATTTCTGTGTTCCTTGTTTTAATACCTGAATGAGTTCCTAACATATTCAGCCTCCAAGAGTTCAAATGTCAACTCACCTCAATATGGTGATCTGCTTTGAGCATTGATTCTGAAAACACATGGTAGGAGGTAATCATTGGACCCTTGGACTTCTGGTCTTTTTCAGTAAAGAGTCAGTGTTACTCAGCACTGTACTTTCATGTTAAATGTGAACAGGCCACAGTCCCATACTACACATGTAGTAATTCGGGCAATATAAAGACAACTAGGTTACTTTGTAAATGGTTCTAATTTTTCCCTAGTTGGTCATAAAATATAAATTTTTCTTGTGATGGAAATAAATTTTTCTTCCTCTTTCTTCTCTGATAAGTTTTTTCTTTTTGATTTTTAAATGTACTTAGTACAGGGTCTACAGTGTCTCACTACACAAATTGAACTCAGAGTGATCCTCCTGTCTTTAGCCTCTCAAGTGCTAGGATTATAGGTGCACACCACCACATCCAGTCTCAGTCACTGTCTCAGCAGGCCCTGGAGAGCGAAGCTTGCACGGCACACCGGGGATCAAACCCCTGTCCTGGTGCCTGCCTAAGTCTGCTGAGCTATCTGGCTGGTCTCTTTCTCTGATAATTGATTTACCCTTTTAGCTATCTTTGTGTGTGTGTGTGTGTGTGTGTGTGTGTGTGTGTGT
>NW_004524932.1:79978-82629 GCF_000260255.1 Octodon degus
TATCCGTTTAGACATTTACCTCATGTAAATTTTATTATTTGAGTGGGGGATTTTTGTAATTTTTGTTTCTTTCAACATTCATTAATCAAAATTGGCTCCTATAGTCTTTCCTAAGAATCCAGACCATATTTATGATACACTGCAAACAATTCTTGCATTAGAATTTCATTGTGTTTTCCATCTCCTCCATGTACTTGTGAAAAACATTCTCATCTATTATGATGGATAGGCCTGAGAGCTAATAATACTGTTGACATAACAATGTATGATTGCATGAAGGATTGGTCTGTCAATCAAATTCAACCATGTCAAAGTTATTTTCTTGGACTCACCTTCACTAATATTAAAAGACCCACCAGTTGACAAATATTCTTCCAATGTAAAATTTGTGTTTCCAGATATAGCTCAACCAAACAATTTTCACTGCAAATTAAGTGCCACTTTGATCTAAAATTTAAAATGTAGTTCTAAGGAGTAAATTGCAGACATTTCTAAACTAAAAGCATTAGGATGTTACATTACTAACTTTATTTTCAATCATTACTTACATTTCTTTAGATTCTCTAGATAGGCATATCTCTAGATATGCCTCATAAGCTCATAAAGGCAGAATATACTTATAACAGGCAGTTTTGATATAGTCAGATAAAATTAGCTTATAAATTATACCTCTACCATAACTTTCTAGCAATAAGTGATATTGAAATGTTTATTTTGAATCTTAGTAAAGACAAGATTTTTTTTCTCCAGGGAAGTTTGATTTAGATATTTGATACAACTTTGTGAAGAAATGAATGATAACAGGCCTCTTGCTCACTACTTCTTTCTCATATATAATATTCAATTTTGAATTTATGGGCTCTCTAAGGCATATCAAATATTTAGAATATACTGTATTAAATTATAAATTTTAGATATTTGTAGGGCATACTAAATTTTCATAAATACTAAAATAATTAAACTGTCAAACTTATTTTAGTGAATCATTGTCCAAAACATAAAAATTAATATTATATAATCACATACTATTGAAAATACTGCTATTGAAACTATTGAAATTATTCACTCATGCATGCATTCCTATTATGAATGCCTAACTATACACTGAAGACAATTCTTTCTAGCAGCTTTATTTATTTATTTATTTATTTATTTATTTATTTATTTATTTATTTATACTTTAGGAAAGGGTCTACAGGGTGTTAAGGGTCTCACTACTAGATGGGACTCATAGTGATCCGCTTGTTTACAGCCTCCCAAAAGCTGGGATTATAGGCGAGTGGCCCATGCTCAGTCTCAATTGTTGTCTCAGCATGCCCCAGGGGCTGGGCCAGCACAGCAGGCCTGGAGATCAAGCTCCCGGACCCTGTGCCTGCTTGCAGATGCTTTATTCCACTGAGCTATTTGGCTGGCCCTAACAACTTTATTTAGTAAGATAATTTGTACACTATGTGATGTGCCCTAAATTATTTTATCTTCATTAAATATAATCTTCTTAAATCAGAATAACATAGATGAAGGGCTGGCAAGGTAGCTCAGTGGACTAAACTTCTGCTTAGGCAAGCACAGGGACTGGGGTTCAATCTTCAGCACCACATGTTAAGCTGGACTTGCCTCCAGTGACTGAGCAGGCTACTGAGACTGGCGTGCTGGTGCACACCTGTAATCCCAGTGCGGGGGAGGTTGAAAGCAGGAGGATTGCCAGGAGTGCTAACTATAAAAAATTGAAGCAAAATTTTTAAATTTCCATTGAAAAATAGAACTAAATCTGATGATTTCTTTATCAAAATAATGAAAATAATTAAAGGCCCAAATGAAAAGTTCAATCAACTTTTGAAAAAGGAATACTGGGACCTGTGAGTTAGCTCAGATGACTAATGCGCCGCTTAGTCAAGCTTAGGCAAGCACAGGGACTGCAATTCAATCTCCAATTATATCATTTAAATACATAATTGTTAAGAAGATATACAACAATCATATACATTTCTGTACAGCTAGAGGAAAATGTTAAGCATACTTTCTAAAATCACACTCTTAACCTGTTTAAAATTGTGAATGAACTATATTTGGAAAGCATGTAATATATTTTGAAAGGTACATTGACATTTTCAAAACAGAAAAAGACTGTCCTTTCTTAGGGCTGAGTATACTTCTAAATTGAGAACTGAGAAAGTTCATAGCTGACACATGTTCATTTTAGTATATTTATATGAATACCTCCAAGCTGTTCAGCCTCCAACTACTTTTTATTCTTGCCTTATAAGGTAAGGACTTATTCTCATAATACATATGCTCAATGCTAAAATGAGTTTTGTGTTTTACAAGGTAAGTTAAACCTCAAAATAATAACAAGAAAATGACTCAAATGACTTAAATAAATGAGACCAGCATTGAAAAATGAGCTTTATGATTATATAAGAAAATGACATTTTACTAGTAATGATCTACTTTTTTCAAGTAGGAAAAATAATTTAATGGTAGAAGAGATTCATTTTTCCATAAACTAATTAATTATTTCAAATATTTGGCATTTAATTGTAGTGTAGTTATCTAACCACAACATTGATTACTCAAAATTATTCTACCTTAACTCTTTTTCAAGTAAATATGTACTTTTTTTTGAGGAACCGGGGATTGAACTCAGGCCCTTG
>NW_004524932.1:83424-87270 GCF_000260255.1 Octodon degus
AACAATTGGCTGACGCTGTGCTATCATGATATAGTAATGTTCATTCAGTATTTTCAGAGCAGAAGATCTTCTAAAACAATGTATTATCTCTTAATTAACATAATTCTCTTAGTGGCATAAGCCTTTGGATCTTTTTAAAAAGATAATGAGTTCTAGTTAGTTTCTGTGGTGGTTGCAGGTGACTGCATTCTACTTAATTGTATATTATATCATTGTTTTTCTTTCCACCCCAAATAGTAATGAAAGGTCATTTTATTAGGAATACATGAATAAAGTGTACATATACACACTCTTCTATGTTAGTTGTACACGTATGTCTATGCATATGAAAAATTAGTTAAGTGGAAAGAACTTGATTTTGGCATCAGTATGAAATTTCAGGTATGTAATGATTTTTTTTCACCTTCAATAACTATTTAGTTTTTTGGTTAATTGTGTACTGCATTTTATGGAAAAAGTTATTGTTTCCGTATATTTTGCCTGAATGTAATCTCTTCTTCTTTCTGATTCTTAACGAAGATGAAATAAGGACAGTGAGGTGCACAGAAGTGTGTGAAGAGTAGGAACTGCACAGACTGTGAAATCCACAGCAGCTATCTTCTTCCTAGCACAAATAATTCCGGTCATGAAAGACATTTCCTCTTTATGTTTATATTTTCATTTTGTCAAGCACACCTACAAATGCATTTTAAGGATTGGGCAAATATGTGTTTACAACTGAAGGATAAAGTACATGAGAAGTACATTAATAAATTATGTATATTTATTAACATAACATGGAACTCTGGCAAATATTGTGTGTGAGGGTTTTTTTTGTTTGTTTGTTTTTGTTTTTGCATTTTTTTTTGAGCACAATATATTTTTTGAGGTAAAGAAAGCTCCTGTCCTAGAGAGGGACAGAAGGGGCCTCAAGTGTGTTGTCCTGGGAATTATGTGCTTTTGGTGATGTCATCTTTTTAAAACTATTTGTATGCATTCAGTGCCCATATCTTAGTATTTAATACTTTATATACACATTCTATTTGCTTTATCAAAAAGATAGATATTATAGTTTATACTGAGATATATAACAATGATGGTGATTGTGAGTTATGAAAAATATTTTATCTATTTCATGAAAGTCTCACCAAAATTTATAAAAATACAAAATTTATGTATGCAAAATAAAAATACATGGTATAATCTGAAAAACATGGCAACCTTTAGGACAAACATACTTATTTCTTTTCTGTCCTTGTTCCTCTTCAGGTATCACAAGTATAACATAATGTTGCCTAAATTTTTCCTAAATGATAAAACAATTTTATGAAACAAAATCATTTTGTAGCAGTTAAAATTTAAATAAAGCCTAAAAGAGTAAACTAAAAAATACCATTCATTTCTATACATATATGAAATAAAAATGTGTAAAACTAATATATTAATAAACTAATTATAGGGGCTGGGGAGATTGCTCAGTAGAATAAGTGCGTCCTTGGCAAGTGCAAAGACCTGAGTTCAATCCCTGGTTCTGAAAAAAAAAAGACCTAATTATATTTAATTAGTTTATATTTATTTCAAAGTTGGTAATTGTTCATGAATGGGTATAGAATTACTAATTTGAAAATTTTCATTTTTAAGAGTGAAAAGATTGAAACATGTATTAATTTGAGTGGATCAATGTCACAGATATTCTAAAAGCATAATAGGTAGTATAAATTTTCAAAATAAACTATTTTTAAGAATTTGATCAGATTCTGACCATCTCAGTCTATAATAAATTATAAAAGGTTAGTAGCTCATAGTAGTATTCCTAGTTTACAGTTGTTTTCCACAAAGTGCACATATTATAGTTACAAAGATGCAAGAACTGATAGCTCTTCAATGTATTCAAAGTATCTTTTGGCTATATTGTTTATTTCACATGTTTATTTTCTGAATTCATAAAAGAATGTCTTTTCTTCTTGTATTTGTTTAAGGGAACAGTCTACAGGTTGCTCAGGGTCTCACTACATAGATTGGACTCATAGTGATCTGCCTGTTTACAGCCTCCCCAGAACTGGGATGACAGACGCACGCCACTACGCCCAGTCTCAATTGCCATCTCAGAGTGCCCCAGGGGCGGGGACAGCAGGGCAGGCCCACATATGGAACCCCTGGCCCCTGTACCTGCTTGCAGACACTTTAATCCACTGAGCTATTGGACAGCCCTTTCTTTTCTTCTTCAGTTTTATTATTTTACAAAATTTTCCAGTTAGAATACCTACCTGAAAACTGTAACAGTTTATGTGAGACTGTATCTTATTTTAAAGATAAATATTTATAAACCATGGTGATTTAAATAAGCAATTAAGAAAGTTACGGATAGAGAAATGTAATTATCTAAATTATTAAATTCTACCTGCAGCAACAAATTCAAGAAATTGTAATCTCAAGATAATAAATCCATAGTGCATTTCTTAATGTCAGTTGGAGATTAACCATGAATAAAGTAAAAGGGAAGATACTACTTTCCCTCAATTCACAAAGAATATAAATCTGCTTTTAATATAAATTTAACAGTTAAATATGGCATGCATACTGTAAAGATTTGTGGTATCAGTTCAAAACTTTTTATTATGTTAGAGTGTTATAGTACCTTGTCTTACTAAAATAAAAAATTGTATTTTAATAATTAAAAGCTTGCATAATTGTACAGCTAGGTAATTATAATGAAATTGTTGAAAATCTAATTCTTCCCTTAAATACATATTTGAAAGCAAATATCATGAAATTTGTGTGGTTATCTGTTATAATATGCACATGGGAAATGCATCATTCACTGGATAAATTGGTGATACTATCAATAGACAATAATTTGCATATAATTTCAAGCATGATAATATTACAACAGACTTATATTCGTTATACAGAGTGCTCCCAAATCATGTGTAAATATATGTGTGCAATCACAGTCTGAGTTTGTTCCATGAATATCTCCTCTTATGTATAACATAATACATTTCCATAACAATTATTCCTTTGGGTATTGTGAGATGCACTGCTAAAAATGATTCTGCTATGCAAAAATGTGTCAATGTTAAAAATAAAATCTAGATGTATTAAAAAACATGTTTTGGATTATAATTAAAGTAGAAGCAAATTGATGATCTTCTCTATTCTCCATAGCTAAAATAAACTAAAAAAGATAGGCAGATGAGGCATAGACAATGAAAAAGGCCACACTTCCTGTGAAGCAAAGAAACAAGTGATCCTATCAGATAATTATAATGAAGTATACTCTTAAGAAGTGTCACTGAAAACACCCCAAAGGAAGCCCACTCAGAGATCAAGCATGCACGTGGATATCCTGGGAATTAGTAAGCAAAAGGCAGATAAAGATAAAATAATGAAGCGTTGAAAATGTGTACTGTGATAAAGGAAAAAATTAAAAAGAGTAAGTTCCTGCCAGCCTTTTGGTGCAGTAGAAATCCTGCCAAATTAGCCTCCTGAATAAAACAACTGCTCAGCTCACAAAAGATGTAAGAACTAATTTGAAGCTCTGAAGTCTGAACAACTCAGGTCCATAGAAGTGTGCAGTGTTTCTCACGCTGTGAGGGAGGGCAATGATTTGAGAGGGACTCACCAAGTGCCATGGGTGGGCAGGGTCTGTCAATTACAAATTCTGCAGTGAAGGACAACAAGCAAGAAATTTAGGTAACATAGGTTGTTGCAAACTAAATTTGAAAAAAAAGAGAGAAAACTTACAAACAAAAACAAGCCTTCTTCTGGATAACAACCTAAGTTTGCAGACCAAAATTAGAGAAAAAGGAGGGATACAAGGAAAGCCAACATTTTGGCCCTAGCCTTCTAAGGTCAATTAAGACT
>NW_004524932.1:87900-97722 GCF_000260255.1 Octodon degus
GCATCTTGTACAGCAATTAACCACTAAGAAGAATATATGCAGTGTATTATTTGTTGAAAAATTAAAAAAAAACAAGCCTTCTTTGTTACCAGTTAAATGGTAATTTCTTCCTATTTGGAAACTGCAATCTTCATTTTCAGTCCAAAGATTAAACATTGAACAGATGATCCCACCAAAAGACAAAGATCGACAGAATGTAACCATAAAAAAATTAGTCATCTCATCCTGATTATATGTCTCAAATTAAAATAAAGACACAGCTTGATAGTGAAGAGTGGGGGCAAAGATATTTAGGAAAAAATATAACAAATCAAAGAAGTACGTTTATTAAGAATTATAGTTCATAAAATGTATCAAATATGAACATAAATACACTATGTATATATATTATACTACATATCAAAGACTCCAAGCATACAAAATAAAAACATACAAATGGAACAAAGTAGGCAGATGGACAATAATATTTTAAGATACCAGAACTTACCAGACAGCTTTTCTGTATTATAAATGTGCACATCTGCTATTAGTATAGACATACAGATCAAATTTAATAGAATTAAGGTTAAAGAAGTAAACATTTATGACCAATTGATCTTTCATAAACCTGACAAAACTTTTTCAATGGGAAAGGACTAGAGGCACTTGGTACACAATAAAAAATAAATTTTTAATTGATGATTGAATATGGGTCAATCGTCTTAATAGAGGAAAGCGCTTCTATTTGGTAAAGAAAATATAAATGTAAATCGTCATGATCCCTTATTTTCCAGGCTTGTGTTTGACACTGAACTGCATGAAACAATACATAGACTGCAGTCATTTTAAATCTATGACAGAATTAGAGAGAAGAATGTATGGCATACTATTAAACTCTTCTAACAGAAAGGAAGTATTGAATAAAAAACGGGCAATGGAATTGAATACTCTAGGCATCTCTCCAGAGTAGTTATACAAATAACCAACATGCAAATGAAGAATGTTAATAACATTTGCTTAAAAGTAAGTTTTATCGAAACTACACTGAGATAGTATCTCACCGTCACTAGGGTAGCTATAATAAATTAAACTTGGTGGTTTGCCTGCTTACTTTGCCCTACAGGAAAGTGAGAAATGTCACCAGTTCTCTGTGTGCTCCATTCAATACTCACTGTGTGCACACAGATTTAATCATCACTGATATAAACATTTGATCATCACCTCTTAGACAAATTACCTAGCTAATCTTGGGCTTGTCACTTTTGGCTAAAAGGACCTCATGTCCACCCAGTGTAGCCTACAGTCCACATACAATGCAAGAGTTTAAATTTGGAAACTTTGAGTCCTCTCTGGCACTTCTCTCCATAGTCACTTCTGACCAGGAGCTAAAATCCCACTATGCTTCTGGTCTTCTGAAGGAATCTCCCTCCCTGTGGGAGGCCCTGCGAGCCCATTTTCCCTGTGACATCAACGACGACTATCACTATGTTACCATCCACTGTGATGCCGCCTATGGATGTCACTGGCAACCATCATCTGGAATAATTAGATTGATGCTCATCAGAAAAACAGTTTGCAGATACAAGGATTGCTGCTTCATCTTCCTGTGGAGAGACATGCTTGTTTGGACAGCGATGTGGGCAGAGGGTTTAGGATCCAGCACAGAAGCTGTACATTTTGCATCTCTTAAAAAAAAATGACAGAATATGTCTGAGGAGTGGTCACTTGAGGGTGGTGAGCCTTTTGCAAGGCTTAAGTAACCAAATTATCTGCATTCAGAAACTGCGCGCTGGAGATTATCCTGAAAAAAAAAACATCGTAATTTTCACACAGTGAGATATTGTGTCTAGGCAGACTTACAAATGCAGAGATAGTTTGTGAATTATATATTATATATTTTTGCTTCCCCAAAATATTCCTTTACAAGATATGAATATGGTTATTCAGATTGCATAAAATAACCACAGAGATTAAGAATCAGGATCAGCCAAAATATTTATTAGCAGTTTTAGACTTGATAATTTTTATAGAGCTTGAGTTGCTTTAAATTCTATAAATTTCCATATTATTTTGATAACTCAAAAAAGGAAATAACACAGTGCTATTGTGCTTAAAATAACAAATAACAAATGTATTTTTGAATAGAGAAAATAACTGATTTTACACATACCAACTTACTGCTGAATTTTGATCTATTCACTTTATTTCAGTTCAGTGAATAAGAAAACAGTAATGATTCTTAATTCTTTTACTTACTGCTTGATTTATTTAAGAGAAAGGATATCAGCTTTGGTTAGTTAACAGAGAAAGGGAATACTTTAGAAAGATCACATAATTAATGAATATTCATTATAAAAATCACAGTAAAACACATAATGAAGAGACTAAGAAAGATAGAACTAAATCCTGCTCAAATATAGATCAATTTGAACAACTAATTTCTAGAGATAATTTAGAAAGCAAACCTAAAATTCTTACAATGACTATCACACTTCATCACCTTTCACCACCTATAGATGTCCTCTTTTAGAGTAGTGACATGGCACTTCAAATCCTGTGAGAAATACCTGATTTTCTTCTCCAAATTTTTAACATTGAGATTAATGGAGATCTATAAATACACACATAAATCGGTGAGTATTGATAGTGTCTTTACTGCTGAATACCAAAAGTAATTCACAGAGCATCACAAAACACAAATATACATTTTATCTTAAGGAGAAAATAAAAAAGATGAACAAAATATACAACAAAGTTACTTGTAAAACAAGTAGAAAACATAAGTATTAGAAATACCGAGATACCTATGTTCTTTCTGAATAATCAAATTTAATCAACATCTTTTGGCCACAAACGAAAAATGCATCGAAGTTTTCTATAGCTATCCAGGAATAGCTTACGTAAAAATTTTTGAAGAATAAAAGTTTGGGGCCGGGGAGATAGCTCTGTAGAATAAGTGCTTGCCTGGCAAGCACAAGGGCCTGAGGTCAATCCCTGGTACCACCAATAAATAAATAAATAAATAAATAAATAAATAAGAATAAAAGTTTATTTTGGTTCACGGACTGAAGGGGTCCAGTCCTTGATTGGCTGTCATCACAGTTTATGAGGCATGTGTGGAAACTCCTAGCTTTGTGGGTGTATGTGATGGAATAAAACCATTCTTATCTCATTCAACAGAAATCCACGAAGGAAGGAAGGAAACTGAAAGTCTCACAACACCAGCTCACAGCCTGCTCCTGACGGCTGAGTCATACCTTCCTCACCCCACCCCTCTCTCCTAACAGTAAAATGAGTCTTCAGAACAGAAGTCCTATGGGGCATGGAAGCACACACCTTCCCAGTACTCTGAAGGCTGAAGCAGGAAGATCATTGCAAGTTAAAGAGCAGCCTGGACTACTGGGCTACAAATTGAGCTCAAGGCCAGATGCTGTCTAAAAATAAAAAAAAGGATAAAAATAAAAAACAAGCCTTTATCATTCATTAAGGTCCATAAGATAAAAATGAACATTGTCAAATCTTCCATATTTTCTCTATAAATTTTATTTTCAATGCACAGAGAAAACTTTCTATAATTGTTATGAAAGATATACATCATTTGTATGTAAACTTTAAGCAGTGGTTGAGAACTTCTGCACTTTCATATTCACATTGGCTTTAACAGTCTGTTTCCAAAGCTGGTAGAAAAATTTAGAAGGCTTATTTATTTGTAATGTTTTTTATTAAACCTAAAACATAAATTCATTTGAAAATATACTCTAAAAATTTGTATATAAGTAAATTATTCCTTCTCTAAATGTGAAACAATTTTAATATCATTAAAATTAAAATGCTATTTCAGTTAATGTATAAAGTATAAATATACAAACTACTTTTGTACATTATTCAAAGGAAAATTGAATATGTTAAAAATCATACTTCTTCACTTCCTTGTGTTGCAACCTTACATTCTCCTAATGCAGTCTTGAAATAAAAACCAGCCTTTACGTGACTGCACTGGCAGCTAAATCTTTTGGCACCAGTGGTATCATCATTGCCTCTCTTCATTAATCTCTGGCTGCTTCTCAAAGGCTATGTCCTACGCAGAACTGTCCAAGGACAGCTTTTCCTCCGTTGCATTAACGTTAACTAGCCCACACGCTAGGCTTTTTGTCACTCACGTGTTTCTTATCGTGAGAGTCTTTAGAATGTAGTCAAAGCCTCTGTCCTTTCCTTTTTCAATTCAATCTACATATTGCTAAGAGAACAATTTTTAGATGAGAAAATTACAATAAATCTTTTCTAATAAAAATTTGTATAGAATGCTTATGTTAAGTTTAATAGGAGTCACATACCTTAGTATCTACATTTCTCTAAAGTGGTATGAATCTTAAATTTCAAAAGTGTCAAGTTATTCATATGATAAATATTTATATGTACAATATAAGTCACATGTATTTATACTTAAATATTCTCAGGTTGGATTTAAAAAAAAACAAAATTTTATACACCTTCTTTAAAGTTTCAAATTGGATATTCCTTCTTTCTTTGTATTACATTGTAGGAGACTTCTAACATACCTCATGATATACATTATTTTCTTTTTTCTTTTCTTTTCTTTCTTTCTTTTTTTTTTTTTTTGCAGAACCAGGAATTGAACTCAGACACTTGAGTTTGCCAGGGAAGCACTTATTCCACTGAGCCATCTCCCCGGCCTATTTTCTTCCTATTATACCTCTATAATATTATAAATTAACTCTCAATGATAATGTATTTTGTCATCTTCCTATTACAATATATGTAAAATCTCAGTGGCCATATTTTGGAAATGGTAGATTATCCACACATATTTGAATTACTAAATTAAATGAATTGTATTAGCAAGATGCTTCAAACTACATTAAGACTGATAAGAATTCCAAATCTCAGCAATCTGGAATACAAGAAAGCAAACACATTTGTTTGGAACATCAATGCCCAATTAACAACTGCCTATCTGGTTACTAAACATGTAATTTCCATCATGATAAGTTTAAAGCATCAAATATTATACATTTTTTGAGACAGGGTCTTGTTATATAGTTTAGGCTGACCAGTTCTCACTATGTAGCCCAAGCTGGCCTTGAACTCATGCTGATTCTCTTGCCTCAGCCTCCAAACTGCTGAGATTACAGGTGTGGGTGACCACACCTGACTAAGGATTATAATTTTTTAAGACTTATTCTTTTGAAGTTTATAATCTGTGACTAAAAATAAGGCATTTAAATTATATAGTATACAATTTTAATGCAGGAAAGAGATAAACAGGAAAATACTTTAATATTTGTAGAAATGATAATGAGAACAACCATGCATAATTCTCACGTTCCTTGGCAGATAGCTCTCACCTGCCATCCTGTTGTGGATCAAACAATATATAAAGTGTTGGGAACCATGCATAGCCAGTATGATGTGAGATATTTGTCTGGAGTAGCACTTAGTACCAGGAGAATATTTATGCACCATGCATGTTATAAGAAATTAAAAAAAGAAATCCAAGTACTTTCTTTCTAGGTGCAGCCAGAATTAAGGAATGAGGAGTTTCTCAACTATTCACTTGAGTTAAAGCAAATAATTAACTGAAGAATTGTAACACACACGTATTCATGGATTAGTACCTGAGAAAGATTTAGACTCATCAAAACATAGAGCAATTGACAAAAATAATTTTAAAGGTTTGTGATGGGGTAACTTGCTTCCTCAAATTCTGTATCAGCAAAGATCTTAATGAAGTATGAAATTCAATATGGACAGTTTTAGATGTGAATGTTCTCAAAATATCTACTTTCCTCTCACTACATGTGCTACAGGATAGTAATGAAGGCAGGGGAGACAGCTCAGTGGTGCAGGTGTAAGTGCCTGCCTGGCAAGAGCAAGGTCTTGAATTCCATCCCTGATCAAAAAAAAAAAAAGTACTAAAGAAAAGCTACTGTGTAAAGTAACGAAGAAAGCCAGTATGGAAAAGAAATAAAATAAACAGGAGTAAAATGTGAAAAAAAAAAAAAGAACAACACTATCAATCTGTGCAGAGAGACAAAAACAGAAAGACATGGACATCCAGAAAAGAAGACTGAAAAACAATAAGACTATATCGTCCAGGTCTCAGAATTATATATTATGGATAAAATAGTAAAATGTTTGTGAAATTAAAGGACCATACATGAAAATGATTCACTGCAAAATATTAACTCTACAATGAATGAAATGTTATATTACATCATGTAACAATGAACAGTGTTTAAACTTATATGAATGTTGATGTAAGCAACTGCTGTTATGAAATTAAATGGAGAAATCAAAGGTGTAAAAGATAAAAACCATGGTTATTGGAAATATTCAGAAAATAATTCCTAAGTAAAAAAACAAAAAACAAAAAACATAAATAATTAAAAGAATTAACATATAGTTATAAATTTTGGTGAATAAGATTAGATTGATCATGATATTTGTAAAAACTTCAGTTCCTATAACTAGCATCAGAGCTATAAATTTCCTCTAATTTACTCCGCATCTTAATTTCAGTGGAAAAGGTGAGCTCTGGAGGTTACTTCTCAGAATAATAAATGGACAGTGCTCTTCACTGAAATCTTCTATCACCCTAAAATCAATCTTTTCTAACTTGACTTCATTCCTCATGTTCTCCCCATAATGTTAAAAGGCCAAGATTATAGATGCTATCCAGCCTCATGTCTGAATGTTATAAATAGACTTACAGGTGAATTACAACTGAAGGTTTTCCAATAATTTGCCTTTTTATTACCTCTTGGTAATTAGTGAAGCAGTCTAAGATCATTTCCAGAGGTGCTGCAAATCATTCTATCTTCAAGATAGTTGTTTGGTATGTAAGGGCAGAATTCTAGACTGGGGACCATGAGACTTTCCTTCTCTGTTGTATCCAATTATTTTTCCTAGGCTTCATTATGGAAATCTAGGAATCAACTTTATATCAAGTTTCAGACTCTATTTTTCCTCTAAATTTTTTTGTATTTGAAATATTAAATTTATGGAATTTATACTTTTATAACATATTTTTGCTATAAGTTAAACATATTAACCATAATCCAATTTAAAAATTTACTCAAGAATTTTGTGTATTCAGAGGATCATACTCATATTTTGCCACTTTATCTTTCACATAGGAGCCAAACACCTTTATTGGAATAGACAATATCATTAATAAGTGTCCTGATAAAAGCTGGCTTTCTATATGGCAAAGACTAAAACTAGACCCATGTTTATCACCTTCTACTAAACTAACGTCAAGGTGTGTCAAAGTTTGAATATTAAAAAAAATAAAACTAAATCTACTGGAAGAAAAAATATGGAGACAACTTATGAACTTAGATGTAGTCAAAGACTTCATCAACAAAATCAGTACTGCATGGGAAATACTATAAAGAATCAACAACTGAGATCTCACCTTATTAAAAAGCTTTTCACAACGAAAGAAGTCACGAAAGTCAAACCAAAAAGTGTCAAGGGACTACTGTATTCCCTTTCTGGATACCTTCTCAGAAGAATTAAAACCCTCATTCCACAGTGACGTATATGCGCCCATGTTTATAGCCCCACAATTTGAAAGAGGTAAATCTTGGCTAAACACACAGGACCATGAACCAAGAAATAGATAAAAATGATGTGGTCATTTTATACAATGGAGTACTCCTGAGCCACAAAGAATCACAAACTTGAGACTTTAATAGGCAAATGGTTGGACTTGAGATCATACTCATAACTAAAATAAATTAAATTCACATGCATAGACATGTTGTCTCCCTGGCATGAGAAACTGAAAGAGTAGATAAGCACCAAAACGTGCAACAAGTATTGTAAAATGGGAAGGAACTGTTCAATGGGAAAAAGGAACTGAGTTGGGAAAAAGGAGTAGGAAAAAAGAGAAAAGAAAAAAAAAATATACACAGTAGTTCAGATGGTTACACTACAACTTTCTCATTATTCATTGGAAATAAATGTTTGTGCTGATATTATTTGGACAAATATTCATTCCTATATCTTGTACTCTGAGACACCACTTTGAGCATTACAAAATGCTATGTATTAACTATTATTACTTTCCTATAACTTTATTTTCAAATTCTCTTATTTTTTTCCCATAAAATAAAAAAGGATAACATTTAAGGAAAGTTTAAAAGCTGTGACCAAGGGTCACCATCCAATATGTATTCCTTGTCCATTATAAAGTTGGTATGTTGTCAACATTACAATAAATATATTTATTTGTTTTCCTTTAAGAATCATAAATTATTTTCTACATGAATAATGTATAATTTTTATGGAACACAATATTGTTTCATAATAGTAGAATCTGAGTTTAGTAATCTCATAAAAATGCAAAAATTTATTTTCTGCTCTTTTCCAAAATTTTTAGTATGCCATGTAGAAATCATATTTTAAAGCTCAATTAAACAATAAATATAATTCAAACTAGTTTACTAATTTTTGTGCAACATGATTCAGTTGTAGATTACTGCTCATGTGAATAAATACTTTTTTGTCTTGTCTTTTTGAGACTGGGTACCACAATGGAGTTCAGGCTGCCCTTGAGCTCACTTTGTAGGCCACGCTGGTGTCAAATTCACAACGATCTTCCTGGCTCAGCCTTCCAAGTGCTGTGATTACTGGTGTGCACCACCATACCTGGCCATCAAAACATCAACACTTGGTATTGTCATTGTCCCATATTGTTATTTCTTAATTTTACTCACAGGATGAAAGGGAGGGAAAAAAGCCTGCAAGTCAGAGCTACAAGCTTAAGATACAAAAGATATAAATGTTTCCATTTTTTGTATGAACAGGAGAGTCATGAGTTAGATCATTTATTAATCAACAAGCATATGATCGTGATTTAATAAAATTTAACTTCCATTTTGGTAGCATTGTAAAATGAACTGCATTCATGACTATTACTCTCAAATTATTGTATCAATGTAATTGCACTTGACAGATACTTTGCTTCTAAAGTTGGAAAGATTTGGCAGAGTCCTGGCTGGCTCTCCTCTCCTGGAAGACTCCTGAGGGAACCTGGTGGGCTTAGTCCCTAACCCCTCATACTTGCTGAACACATCTGAGTCCTGGCTGCCCATTCTCACCCAGAAAACTGCCAAAGGGAACTAGTGGGCCTTCCCAGGCCCCACTTCACCCATGTATGAGCTAGGCTGAGCCTAACACAGCTGTCTTGACCCAGAAAACTGCTGCGGGGATCTGAAACCAGGCAGCCAGAAGACTGCCAGGGGGATCATTGGGAGCCTTGGTGTGCCCACCTAGAGCCCTAGCTCTCACTGTAGAGGGTGAGCCTTGCAGAACTTCAGACAGCATTCGTCATCATCATCCTTCCTGAGCTGTAGTTTGCCCCCCTCAATGAGGTAGGAACCGTACTAAATCCTACACAGTGGAAATTTTGTGACCCTACCCTGTCCTCCAACTCACCTGAGAGTCGTGCTGACCCACACCCCATGCCCCACCATGACTGCAGAGTCAGGAAGAACATCTAGAGCTTCAAAACATGGCAAAAGGAATAAGCAAAGGCCAATCTTAGACCTCTAGCCAACTCAAAACATGTCCATGAGACAAGGTCATAGAACTTGGAAGTCACACACCTGAAATTTTTGAGATGATAGCTACTGAAATAACCAACTCCATCAGGCTATGGAGGAAATCAGATCAGAAATAATTTCTCAGGCAAAAAAGGAATTGACAGCAATCATAAAATGATTGCTCGGTAGGAGCCGGGGATATGGCTCAGTGGAATAAGCGCTTCCCTGGCAAGCGCAAGGGCCTAAATTCAATTCCCGGTTCCGCCAAAAA
>NW_004524932.1:98607-122707 GCF_000260255.1 Octodon degus
CTATATCTATATATAATAGAAAGAGAGTGTCATATAAACGAAACCATGTGATTTTTATGTGTCTGTGTCAGAGTTAATTCACTTACTGTTGTGGTCTCAATATGCATCTGCATTTGCACAAATTACTCAAGTTTATTCTTCTTATAGCAGAGAAGCATTCATTTTCCTTATTCACTCATATTTTGATAGACGTACAGGCTGCTTTTGATATTTAACTATTGCGAATTTTGTTGCCCTTGACATGGGTCTGTGTACATCTCTGTGGCATAATGTCGTTACGTCTTTTGGGAATATGCACAGTAAGTGAATGATGGAGTAAAATGGAATTCTAATTTTAGGGTTTTTTTTTTTTTTGAGGAATCTTCAGTCTCTATACGTTTTTCTGAGAAAGATGCAGTTTATTTATAAATAATGATTTACTTTGTTCTAAATTAAGATCACAATTTCACTTGGTATCACATTATCCTTTGCAACAAAGGATACAATCCTAATGACACATTCTAAAGATCTGGATCTTGCTATGTGATGGAACATAACCTATTTTCCAAAAAAAAACAAAAGGTAATAATATTTACATTCTACAAGAACCTTGTGTGCACCTATGTAAAATTAGGAAAACTACATTTGGAGATAAGTCATTCATCTGAAACAAGTTTTTTACAAATTTTATCAAAAACAAATTGGAACCACAAATTTATTAGGAAAAATTAAGCATGTATTATATTTTTATAATTTTCCAAGTTTATAATAATCACTGTTTTCTATAATGTAATGTTAATAAAGTAGTAAATATTTAATTGAGTTGATCACTGATAAATGTAATTTGATCGCACAATTTAAAACATCATGAAATGAGTTCAGACTGCTCTAAATTTAGTGTCATGATAACCTTCTGAAGCTGTTCATTTAAAAATAAGAGCAACAGTTTTATATATGACAATATATGTCACAAATACTTATTTAAAAACATAATCCACTGCTGAAATGAAAGAGGACATCTATGAAAACACTTAAGGAATAATTTTTGTAGATATTAAAAGTTCCAAAACTGTTAAACAGACTTCATGCAATCCCAATCACAATACAAGTAACTTCATTCACAGAACTAACAAAAGCAATCTTTTTACACTTTCATTTTACTTTTCCCATATCATGATGGTTTATCACTGTAGTTTTGTAGCATATATTAGAGCTCAGGATGGTAATGGCCTCTACATTACCTTTATTCCCCAGTACCTTGTTTTAAAAATGTATTTTATACAGGGTCTCACTATGCAACTTGGACTCACAGTGATCCTCTTTTTTTGCAGCCTCCCCAGCTCTGGGATTACAGGCCTGTGCCACCATGTCCGGTCTCAGTGGCAACACGGGGTACCATTTTTGCTGTTCAGGGACTCTTCTCATTCCATATGAATTTTTTGATTGCTTTTGCTACGTTATGGTCTTGCTGTTGGTTCCGTCTTGTCCCCCTCTATTCAATTGCTTGTTCTTCATGGTTCCATTGCATTGTTTTCTTGGAACTGGGGTCGTCTTTATCCCTTTTTGGATATCCTTCAGTATTCTTTGTAGGGTTAGTTTCCTGGCCATGAACTTCTTCATGTTCTTTGACATGCAAGTATTGTATTTCTCCATTAATTTTGATGGATGGTTTGACAGGGTACAGCAATCTGGTTTGGAAGTTATTTTCTTTCAGGACTTCAAATACTTCATTCCAAGCTCTTCTTGATTTAATGGTTTGGGTTGAGAGATCTGCTGTGATTCTGATGGGCTTTCCTTCATAGGTGATCAGTTTACGATAATCTCTTATTTTGCTGAATTTCCAGGAATTACTATGTGTCTGCAATTTTGCATGCTTATATCTAGCAATCTAAACAACTACCTTGAAGCCAACAATATTCAATATAACAACAATTGTTGAATTACTATCATCTTAATTTTGAAATTTTATATTGTTTTTAGCTTTTTATTATTTATATTCTCCTTAAAATAAAAGCAAAATTGTAAAGGATTGTTTTTGTTAGTTCTGTGAATAATATTATCTAGTATTGTGTTTGGGATTACATTAAATCTATTTAACAGTTTTGGAAGTTAAGTTATTTTGATTATATTGGATTTTCATATCCAAGAATAGAGAATATGTTTCAATTTTTGTATATATCCTTCAAACTTCTTTTGCAGATACAGTAATTCTCATTTTAGATGTCTCTCAGTTCATTAATAGATTAATTCTTTATGCTATTTTGAAAGGTACTGTTTCATTAAACTCTCAGTGAATTTATTATATTGTATAAAACAAGATTGATTTTTAAGTTTTGACTGTATTCTGCTATGTTACTGAATTTGGTTATTAGTTCTAGGAGTCATTCACTGTCAGTTTTGAGGAGTTCTTTGTAGAGCATCATGCTATCTGCCAATAATAATATGCAGGATAAAATGGTTGGCAGTAACATTGTAAAAATCTCACTGAATGCACATTTCTGAGAGAGTTAAAACAAATTGTCATTATGTGATTAGAATTAGTAACTGAAGGTATTAGGACTGGTTGGTATTGGGGAAAGATTTTATATATGAGTATATGTAGAAATAACACATTTAGAGATGTAGATTCAAGCACATTTAATTTAATTCATTGTTACCTATCTGCTGACAAAAAAAAAAAAAAAACACATTTGAAAATGAGATCTTTAACCCATACAAACATGCCTCTCTGAACTTTATAAGCACTGATTTTATTTATTTCTAAAATTGCCTATTTCCTACATAATACTTTAACCCTGGAGTACACTGGCACATGTGTGCAGTCCATGGTATTTTTCATTCTAATTGTAACTATATTGTTTATTTCTCATTTTCACTTTCCTTTCCAGAGCAACAACTGAGCTCAACTTAACTATGTACACTTTCTGTCTTTCCAGATCCTTTATATCTCTTTTCTAAAAACAGCGGACATTGATTCCAGTCACCATTTATAAGTGCATGGTGATATTTTTACATTATTTCTTCTCATGGACATCTTACAGCGTGATTTTTAACGTCCTTATACTTCTCTTCCTTATAGGTAAACATATTCAGCAGATATGGTCTTTGTGTTTCCATTGCCTCTAGATTCCTTCTTCAAAAATATACTTTTGAAAATTATTCTGTCACATATACTAAAGAATTAACCCTGATGAAAAGAATTCCTATGAGGCATATGCTTTCTACACACATGCGATTATTTCATAATAATTGGTGTCAGCCTCATGAATTTCCATCATAGAAGACACATCCTGCAAACATTTTCCATTGTGATGAGAATTGGTAAATCTTTCAGCAAATATTTATTGTCCAAGCAATCTGAGCTCATGTCTGTATTAAATGCTACAGTAAGTTATATTAATCATTGGTATCCCAAGAATAGCTTCTTCCGTTTTAAAACTAGTGAAGACATCCAGTGTTGTTGGAATGGTGGTGCTAAGCTAGGAAAAATCTAATTATTTCCTTTCTTCCTGTTTCAACTCCCTATGAACTCTGGCTTCATCAGGTATTCTTCATTTCTGTGGGAATTTAGGATTTCCTTTAAAGGAGGAACTCATTTTTCCCTTTAGCTAATGTGGGATACACAAAATGTTCCATGTTTCTCATATTTTTGGTCTCTGCTTATGTACACTAACATGGCTATATCCTAAATTGTAGTAGGAGTTGTCTCTTAGATAACCAATTTTGACATATATTTCACTCATTGCTAACTACTTGTAAAGGCACATATAATAAACACCAATGGTGAAGAGCTATATTTTCCTCTTAAAATATTTTGTTTCTTGATGACATGATTCCTCTTTCTCTGGTGGATGTGAAACATTTATAAGAAGAATTACCTGTATGAAACATTAGTGAGTTACAGTTATAAAACATAGGTATGTTAAGTAGGGCAAACACAGATTAGCACTATAAGGCACCTATGCCAGCTCTAAGTCACACTACCCAACACCCACAAACATTAAAGAGAAGTAATTGAATTGGACTCATGGTTTCGGGGAATTTTGTCCATGTTTGACTATGTCCACCTTATGGTCATCATGGAAGAAGTCTGTGGCAGAGCAAAAGCACTTAGTTCATGGCAGCCAAGAAGCAGAACAGGGGAAGAGAGCATGGAGGAAGGAAGGAGTAAGGGCCAGTGTGAGCACACAAAGTCACCCCTCCATGACCCACTCAGAAATGCTCAGAGGTGTGCTGCACAAACCCCACCCCTTGACAGATAAATATATCACTAACCAAACTATAGTTTATGGTTTTGCAGGCAGGCGCTTGCACCACTGAACTATCTCCTTGACCCTTCACTAACCAAACTATAGTTCAGGGTTTTGCAAGGGGAAAAAATACAATGCCTGCCACATGTTTTATACAATTATTTTAATTTCCTGAAGAATCATATACAGAGACTGCAGAAAATGTGTCTAAAGGCCAAAGAATCTAGATGAGGGCCTGGATCCCATGGTAATGTCCTGCTTGAGTTGAACTAAAGACTTAGAGCTCATAACAGTCACTCCAACAAGTCCAACGAGAGGCCTGGAGCCCATGACAATGTCTCATTCAAACCTGTTTCATGGGTCTGTGCTGGGAAAGTCCAAAGGTCAGTGGTGGAAATTAGAAAGTCTGTGCCATCAGGATGCAGGTCTGTGCTAGCAGGCTGAGGGTCTGAACTTGAGCCAGGAAGCGATGCTCAAGGTAAGAACTAGCATTCCCAGACAAGTATCACAGCCATCCTCAGCAACAGTGTGGTCCTGAGCTCCTCCAAGGATGAGGAAAGCTGAGTTCCCCTGAGGAAAGCCAAACCAGACGACTGAGATGCGCACCCCCTTTCCATCTGGAGCCAGGAAGAAATGCTCAAGATGAGGACCAGAGCTCCCCCAAAATGAATTGCAGCCATTCTCAGGGACAACAACAAGGCCTTGACCTATTTTAATGATGAGGACAGCCAAATTCATGAGGAAAGCCAGCTCCTCCATGAGAACCAACAACTCCCTACAGCTTCTCAAACAGCTTCTCCAGTTATTCCTCTTAAGCTACCTGAAACAATCCTCATGAGGGCCTCACACACTCAACACCATGCTGGGTCAGCTCAGCTGGGTGTCAAAACTTGACCACCCACTGTCAATCACCACAGCATTTTTATAATGACAGTAAACACAAATTCATGATTATGATTAGCATAATGCAACTATCTCAGATACAACCAAGTTAAAATAATGCCTCCTCAAATGCCACATCAGTTTCAGCATTTTCCAAAGCTGAAAGCAAATACTGTTTTGAGTCTTCAAAGTTTTAGCTCTGAAACCTATAGACCTAAAGTGAAAATGTTATATAATTGCAAAGTGAAATGGCAAGGGTTAAAGATTTTTATTTCATAAGGAATGAATCAGACCAAAGCAAGACTGAATCCCAGTCACAGACCACACAACTTTTCTTTTGCCCCCAGCATGGCTTGAAATCTTCCTTTTTAGGTTTTTCACACAGAACTCATGAAATGGCAGAAAGTGCAGCTGTAGGAATGAAGCTAAAAGTGCTTTATTCTCTACCCTCCTGGGCTTTTTTGTTTGTTGTTTGTTTTTATTTAATTATTTTATTGAGAAACAAATATCACTGAAACAGTTTCATGACTGATTACTAGCACATTTTCAATAATCAATACATTGCACATTGTTTTAGTGGTTATTCATTGTACAAGATGCAGACGTGATATCCTGTTTACAAACACATTATAACAAACTTCTCTATTCATTGAATTAAGAGAACGGAGCTGTATATCTATCCTATTTTGAGTATACAGATAAAAAATGGCTATTCATTTCTATTCTGATAAAACTAACATTGTTGACATTAGTCAACATAAAACTCTATCTTTTTTTTCCTTAGGTATTGTGTTGCAGAAAAAAGTAAGACAATTAAAAATTTCAAATAAAAAAAAATTTCAAATAAGGAAGCAGGAACATAAGAATGTAAATGTTTCTTTGATAATTTTAATTTAGTGATTGTGTATAAATACCCAGAAGTGTATTAATTACCACACAAAGACTAACTCATATGAATACTTTTTTCTTAAAATAAAATCCAACCATAATATGTTATAGCAGGTGTAGCATTTATTTTTTTTACTAATAAAAAAGATTATATTTACTTAGAAGCATTCAGAATGTCAACAAAACTGTTGCAACATGTTCTTTTTTTGCAATTACACAGTGATATTCAGTTAACAGAACAATTATTTCATATATGCTGCATCAGAGAAAACTGAAGATAAAAAACTACCATCCCCATATGTAACTAATTTGTGCTGTACACCAACAAGATCCTGTTTTAAATTTCCATGCCAATTTACAGTCCCCATACTGTACCAGGCAAGGTTAGTGGCTATTGAAAAATACTACCATGGGCTGGAGAGATAGCTCAAAGGAATAAGTGCCTGCCTAGAAAGCCTAAGGTACTGAGTTCAAACACCAGTACCACAAAAAAAAAAAAAAAAAGAAAAAAGAAACAACAACAACAAAAAACAGGACTTGGTAGTGCTTGGTAGTGTGTTAACCATACAAAAAAAATGATACTCTGCAGTTTAAAAACAAATCTTACACAGCTTTACCTTTCAATTTTTTTTTTCTTCAAAATAAGTGAGTTATGTACAGGGGGAATAAATACTTTATAGATAAGAAAAAAATTGCTCTAGAACCAAGTTATTCATCAACATCCTCTTCTTCATCCTACTGATCCTCTTCATATTCTTCTTCCTCCTCTTCATCTTCATCTTCCCTCTTGTACTCCTCTTCCGTCTTTTTCTTGCTTTTTTCAGCCTTGACCACTACCTTCTTTGCTGCATCAGGTTTTCCTTTAGCCCGGTGGGCAGCGATGTCCTTTTCATACTTTTCCTTCAGCTTAGCAGCCTTCTTCTTGTATGGTTGCTTGTTATCTGCTGCAGTATTATTCCACATTTCCCCAAGTTTCTTTGCGACATCACCTACAGAGAGGCCAGGATGGTCTCCTTTGATTTTTGTGAAATACTCAGAACAGAACAAGAAGGCCGGAGCAGGCCTCTTAGGTGCATTGGGATCCTTGAACTTCTTTTTCATTTCTTCTTTAGGAGGAATGTAAGTTTTCATTCCTCTTTCATGATGAGCCTTGTCCGCCTTTGCCATATCTTCAAATTTTCCTTTTACTTTAGCAGACTTGGTCTTCCACCTCCCTGAGCACTTCTTAGAAAACTCTGAGAAGCTGATAGAAGCATCTTGGCCCTTCTTCTCATGCTCCTCTCAGCACGTTTGCACAAAGAATGAAAATGACGACATCTTGCCTCTCAGCTATTGTGCTATTTATTGCCATTAAATTGTCTGTGTTGCTTACATACTTTAGAAACTAACCTTTATTTCATAAATAATTCACAAATGATTCTTCCTTCTATAGTTTGTTTTTGTAATATGTTGACTTTTTTTTGGATTCACTAAAGCATTTAGTACATTTCTTCTCACTTCTCTATGTTTGCTTTTGTTACTTGTACTTTGGAGATTGCGTACAATAGGTCATCGCCAACATTAACGTTACAGTTCCCTTATGTTCCCCTTTAGGGTTTTTTTATTTTCTATTTTTACACCCTATGTTTAAATCAGTCCATTTTGAGTTATGTTGTTCATAACCTGAGACAAAAGTACCCAATTTCATTATTTATTGATTAATTTTCTTGTGAGAAAATATCCCTGACAACAATGGCATTCGCTATTGCTGCCTGGTTACTCTTAGATATCAAACCGTAGTAAGCAATTGCAGGGCACTAGAAGCAATCCTCTAGCCCCAAAGAGGATTGTGTGAGGCTTGGTACAGTATTTCTTAGCACTTGTGCTTATAACAATGTGATATTAAAAGTAAATGAAGCTGGTGAGTTGATCAGACAGAATAAATATTTAACTGAACGATACCATCCTTAAATTTCCTCTAGTATTTGTCCCACAAGCTTATTATAGTTGTCTTTTTGCACTGTTACTACTGTATTTTTTACTCTCTATGTAATGTCTCTTAATCACACTTGTCCTTTTTTACACTTTCTTCTTATTTCCCATGTTGTCTGAAATCATTTTAAAGCTTTAGCGTTCATAATAATAAAAGAAGTCGAAGGAAATTATGGTGAACCTATGTATTTGTATACTATAATTCTTCATCCAATTAATTCATTTTCCCCACATATATTTGAAAAATGAAGTGCACCAACAGATAAAAGAAAGAATGATTTATAATGTATTAATCTCGATTTGAGAGGGAATTATTTTAAAACACAACATTAAAAATATCTAACAACTTAGATTAGTATAAAATAACAGTAATATACATAAAATCTATGTGAATATTCTCACTAAAAGTGACAAGACTATAATGTATAAAAATTTAATTTAATTGCTGGGCATTAAAGTGTTAACATAACATTTAAATAATCACTTAGTATATGAGTGTAAGCTCTGTTTTATTAATAACCAGGATGATAAAAAGTAAAATTCACAGTGGGGCTTTCAGCCCTGATTTTTGCCTTCAAATGTGTTAGCTGTTAGTAGTTCCACATTTGAGTCCTAGACTATGTATTGCTTATAAATTCTTTACCTCCAAAGTAAGCATATTATTGGTCTTTCCTTTCTGAATGCCTCTTCTGGTTACACCCGTAGTAATTTTCTTTTGCATTCATGTATTTATTTATGTTTTAGTACTTGTTTTCGTTCGTGCAGTTTAATGTTGAATGAAATAAACCAGACACTCAAGCTCAAATGCCAAACTGCATCTCTCTCTGGAGTGAGGCAAAATGGAGACAAAGAGAATGATAAAAGATGGATCGAAGAGGACAAAGGGATGGACCTTATTGCTATTTGTCATCTTTTTTGTGGATTAGTTTTAGAGGAACTCATCATATTGCCAATTTGAAATAGCTTTTCTGTACGTTGTAGAGTACAACATTTCATTAGACTAAAGATACTGGTTTAACAATTATTTTCAGCCACTTTTGTTAGCAGGGTAAAAATTGTGAGTTAATTACCTCACTCTTCTCATGAGTTATATCTTGTTTCATTTGCCATCAACATGAACTTCCCGATGAAGACATTACTGTACTTACCTTAGAGTTTCAAACTGCCGTTCATATGCATCTTTCTGTTTGCCATCCAGAGAAGTAAAAAAGTATTATGGGTAACTTGCTCTCTAAAAAGAAAACAAAAAATGAAGTATTACTTAAAAGTGTATTAATTCAAATGCACTTACTTATTTTTAGGCAGTCTTATTCTCCTACAACAGGGATGATTTTTTTCTCAAATATTAGCTCACATGAATTACTTTTAATCTCAAGTCACTTTTTAAACTTAATTTTCATGTCAAGATATGTTTGAACAATTGATTCTTCTATTTTCTTTTAATTTAGTAATTATGTAACATAATCTTTGTCTATCTGAGAGCTTATCTATGTTAAGTTCCAATGCAAAGTGATTAAGAGTCATCACCTTTGAAGTAATTAAAAGGTAACTAATGTTAATTCTCAAATCAACCCAATGCAGTCTATGGCTTAATAATTCAAAGCAAGATAAGATGCTAATTATTTGAAGATTTTACAATGACTAGATTCTGTCAGATTCCTCAGTAGTTATCAGGGTCTTGTGAATAACAAGGTAATAAAATTCCTTAACTTCAGTATAAATGTATGTCCCATAAAAATAGGAAGACCCAAATTGGACTTGAGAAGCCAGTGAGTTAATGTAGTGCCAAATGCACATAAAATGGGTCCAGTAAACTTCCCGGGAGGGATGATCCATTACTTTGAAGACAGATGCTGTATTGAGTTATTTCCTCCAGCTTCATTTATCCTTCACTTGCCAGGACAAGTGAGAAATACAGTCTTTCTGGACCAGTATTCTTTCCTAATGTTCATTATTTGCACTCAATTTCTTTGGCTTTGAACATCCATGTGTCTATTTTTACAAGGAAATAGCGGTATAATTAATTTTTGAATAGCAATGTTCTCTCAGTAATTACTCAGCAAGTAATCATCTTGCATCATTCAAAACAGAATATATTTGCAAATGAAACAGTTATACTTTGAAATCTGTTCTAAGGCGCATCACATTAAGACTTTGCTATTTTCTGTAAGCATACGTTTATGTACAAAATTGCTTATTATTTCATTAAATTAAAGATTTGTCATGTGTTTAGATCACCCAGGTCTACCACAGAAGAAAGTTAATGGAAAGCTATCCTTTAATGTTGTGTACTTACCATGCACTTAAAAAACGTAGTTTAGTGAAGTTAGAATAAAGAAGTATGTATCCTAAATTTACCATTCACTTAACCCAAATTATATTGGAATATTAATTATAAGGTATTTTATGAAAGAAATTGTACCACTTGAATTGAAGTCAGATGCGAGTTAGGATATCTTTTCCTTAGAAATAGCTGATGTTAATTTTTCAACACTGAATGTTGTACATTCTAATTATACTTGAAGTTCTTGATTGAAATAATTTTCTCAACCTATTATTTATGTTTTCTAGGAAGGAAATCATTAATATAATTAATACTAATTTTTCTTTGTTTAGAAATGTGAATATTGTTTTAAATAAGTTATTGAAGTCAAATTAAACAACTTACCCATATCAAGCTTATTGTTTTGCAGCCAAATAAATGAAAAAATATACTTTAGACAGATTGAGAAGCCTAACAGTTATTTATATTAACATTGTAACTGACATAAATTTTTGTTATAATTATCATAATATATAGTGAGTAAATATTTTTCTTAAATTTGAACTTTATAATAAACTCAATTATTCAACAGTATACAAAATTCTGTCCTAGTAATCATAATAAATAATGGCAGGTAATTTGATTTATATTTTTTGTAGTCATTTGTAATCATAATCATTTTATGAGGACTATTTGAGATTAAAAATCAATAAAAACTGAAAATGCCATATCTGCCTACTAAAATCTGTCTGTGGCTATTCACTATTCAGTATCTTTGGGGCATTGCATTCTGTGATATGTTTAGAGTTTAGAGTTTTAATCTGTAGGAAAATCTGTCTGATAAGACTTTACTAAGAAACTCACCAGGGCAGATGTTCTACTGATCTTTTCTTAAAATATAAATCAGATCATTTTCTAAAAGTACCAATGGCTTTACATTGTTCTTAGAATAAATCTCAGCATATTTGATTTGCCTGCCTCTTAATACCTCTAAGACAAGCAAGGCTTTCGCTTTCCTCTCTGCGTTTCTCAACATGATTCATTCAGATTGGCCTTTCCCTTTAATCTTCTTCTGCCTTCATATCGAGGGCTTCCAAAGCACAATTCTATTTATGGGAATGCTTTGTTTTTGCTTTCTTTTTAATTGCTGCTAAAATGTATTTTCCTCAAAAAAGTGAACACTATTCTCCCACTGAGATTAGGATTCATTTGTAAATTTTATCATAGTGTGTCGTAATATTCCTTAAACTTGCATAATTAATCCTTTATCATTGAATGTTTAGGCAGGTACTGAATCACAGTGATGAAAATGTTTTCTATGCTTTAATACACATGTAATAAATGCATAATAAACATGTAGAATGAATAAACAAACCTCACATGAAGCTATGCTAGCTCTGTGTGGGAATTTTTGCTTACCCATTTGTGCTGTCTTACATTTCCTAATTTAAATATATTAAATTGAAGCATTTAAAAAACGTAAAGTGATAATCAAAGACAGTTTTCTAGTTATCTTCTCTGTGAAAAAATACTGGAAATAAAGATTTTGTGTATTTTTATCATTTAAGTTTCTGTTTTGCTAGGAAATACAGGCTGGAGAAAACAAACACTTATCAGTAACAACTTAGATAAAATCATATTAATTAAATTAACTTCAAATTAAATCTTCAGAGAACTAAATGTGCACTGAATTTTTCATCATATTTTGATAAAATCATGTTCATATACCACTCATTTATGGGTAGCATTATTAGGAACATTTTCCTTTGTTCACAGCACTCTGTTCTTTTAACACTTTCAAAAGTGATCTACTTTTTCATAGTTAACTTCTTGATTTCTTTTATGATCTACTGGGACAAGCAGTTGGTGTCTTTTATTTAATAATCATAAAACTATGTAAATTTGTTCTTAGAATAACCAAATAAGCTTTTGCAAATGAAGTGACAAGATAGGTAAGATAATGAAAAAAATACTACTTAAGGATTTAATACATTTCAAGGATCTCAGGAAGCTTTGCCTCAGGTATCACCATCAAAGTGAGTTGGAGGGAAATGCAAAACTCACCTGAGAGCAATGTGCAGGGTACCTAGTAAAACACTGAGCACAAAATAGTTATTCAAATGATGAGAAAGGCTAGGAAATCTAATAATACTTTCGCTTGCTCTTTTTCAAGACTCTACCCTTATTTATTAAATGTGCTCAAAGATATTCAGAACAAATTCTCAGCAATCCATATGGTTATTCATAGATCAGCCCCTGAATGGAAGTAGGCAGGCATTGTAGGCTAACAAATTAAAAGCAATAAAGCCTGAGTTTTGAATCAAAAACTACTATCTGGAGTTATGACAGAGACATGGAGGAAGACATGGAATGCATCAAGTAAAGTTTTTCAGTTGTTGTCTAGGTGAAATTTTTATAGTAGAAAAGTCTAACACAGAAAAATCTAGAAGTCAAAAGTGATAAAAGTTTTTGTGGAAAATGACACACTAGTTTATGCAAATATATATTACAAATATATCTATATGTAGAAATATATTCATAGAAATATTTATAGAAATTTTATATGATAAATTTTGAAAAACTCCAAGTTCAGTAACTCAAGAATAGCGTACACTTGCGTATTACGTATGAGCCATGTATTCATTTCCCAGTGTTGGAAAATAAAAGAAAGAAAATAATCTTGAAAAAAAATTGATGAAAAAGTGCCTACATTTCTCAATTCAAAAAATACAAGCCAAAAGAAAATTTATCCAATTATTTGGTGAATTCATTATGTATTTCTTTTTCTTTTCTTTTCTTTTTTTTTTTTTTTCAGAACCGGGGATTGAACTCAGATCCTTGCATTTGCCAGTCAAGTGCTTATCCTACTGAGCCATCTCCCCAGCCTCTCATTTTGTATTTCTGTTGAGTAAATGGAAAGGACAGAAATGGGTGTACTTCAGAAAGCAAAACACTAAAAAAAGGCTGGCAACTATTCACATAAAAAGCAGATGAAAACATGAAATATTCCTTTCTTCAATTCTCCATAAATTCAAGAGTCTTCCAGGAAAAAAGACTGAAGTTATTGGATGATGACTCTTTTTTATTTTATTTTTTCTAAAATTTTATCTATTCAGTATAGGGTCTCACTATGCAGGTCAGACACATAGTGATCCTCCTGTTTCAGCCTCCCCAGTGCTGGGAATAAAGGCATGTACCATCACTGGAGGCTTTGTCGGCCGCCTGGGTGGGACTGGTATGGACTGTGGTATTGGGAATCAAACCAGGTTCCTGGGTTTTCCTAGGCAAGTGCTTAAACCTCTGAGCTATCTCCATGGTCCTGAATGATAACATTTTTTTTTTGTATTTAGGACAAGGTGTACAGGGTGTATAGGGTCTTACTATGTAGAACGTACTCGTAATGATCCTGTTTACAGCCTCCCAAATGCTGGGATTGCAGGCGTGCGCCATCACACCCACTCTCAATCCCAGTCTCAGTGCATCCTGGGGTGGGGGCAGGCACAGCAGGCTGGGATCAAACTCCTGGACCCTGCATCTGCCTAAACATATGCTTTAATCTACTGAGCTATTTGGCCAGCCCTCTGAATGATAATTATTTTCTTTATCTGCTTATCAAAGTGGCTGGGGAGAGCTATCCATCCCTAGCATCTTTTAGTGCTTTCAAATAACAGAGGAGTAACCTGTTGTCAGAATCTCTGCATGGCTGGGCCCTGAGAATTAGATGCCCATATATTTCACACCTCGGAAGCAGTTGGACAGCTTGTCCTGAACTGAATGATCACCAAAGAACTCTAAAATCTACCTAGAAATAATTGGACACGAAAAACACTTTATTGTGCCTCAGTAATGTACACCAGGCTCCATGCAATCGCTGTCCCCAAGATATGGACAGCTAACATTCCCTTATTATACAGCACAAAACAATACTCACTTTGGTCACTGGAACATCAGTGTCATCATAAAACCTGCAGAAATTGAAGGGAATTTCATTCTCCTATCAGCTGTGTCCCCTGCCCAGAGCTGCCAGTAAAAGTTTCTTGTCTAAGAAAACCCAAGCTCAATTATCTAAGTAAAGCTAATAAAGCTGAAGCCACAGATCATTGGCATGTGCACTGAGGATGCAAATATCCATCATTAGTAAGAAGTCTACAGGCAGTACTGAAATAAAATTCAGTACAATCTATGTTACTGATGTTCTAGGACATACTGATAAGTGAAAGCCTCCCATGCAAGAATCATGTTATAAAATTAGCACAAAAATGATTTTTCAGATGTACAAGTATCAATGTATGGATACAATTAAAATGTGGAAAAAGTACCAGTGCCTTCAAAGAATACCTGGCTAGGCAGAGATCTACTGAAAAAAAATTGATAAATTTTTGAAAAAATTCAAAATAATCACTCTAAGAGAATATAAAGAAACTTCAGAGGATAAAAAACAAATTAAAGGAAATGAGGAAGATCATTTGCAATATGAATGAGGTATTCATAAAGACATAACAAAGAAAAACATTGGAGATAAAATTTTAATAAATTAAATATACAAATAGTACTTCTAGTAGCAGAATGAGAAACTCTGAGATGAAGGTAAGATTAAGAGAAGAGAATCAGGGTTTGGTACTTATAAGAAAATACTAAACAAAAAATATTTACAATATGTACTCAGTGTATAAAAAAGACTAAACAATATAAAATATTCTTTGAAACAAGTGGAAAACATCTTAAATTTTTGAAAGATGTGGACATTAAAGTCCACATATCTATTATTACATTTCTTGTTACATAGATCTTGCTTTATCTTAGTCTTAACAATCCAGCAGAAAAATATAAAAGCAAGGTATAAAAATTAAAGCCATATTAATATACTGAGCTCTAAAAGGCTCAAATCAACAACTTCTGACATTGCCAGTCCTATGGATAACCCACTACTATTATGGACTACTGGACTACACTGGATTATTTTGCTAAATTCATGCACATACAATATTTGAATGGCAATGGAATACTCATCTCTGACAAAACTAAACAAAAAAAGGGGATACAAATGAAGGACCACTTTGAATCTGTATATACAAAATAATTAGGATAGATATATAGCTACCTTCTCTTAATTCAATGAGAAGAAAGATTTTTACTAATAGTATTTGGACAGGATATCACGTCTGCATCTTTTACTATGAATAACTACTACGAAGACAACAATTTGCAATATATTAATTATTGTATCTGTCCTAATAATCTGTTTTGAAACAGTCAATTTGTTTCACAATAAAATTAATAAAATATAAATAAATAAATAGAGAGAAAAATTCTACAAAACTAGAAGAACATAAAATATATTCACAAAAATAAATCTTCCCTAAGTCATATTATAATCTACCTGTCCAAAGTATAAGACAGAGCGAATCCTTACAGAGAAAATGCACCAAGACTCATGTAAGGAAATATCCATTAGATTAAAAGCTGATTTCTCATTAGAATCCTTGGAGGACAAGAGAAAATATGATAATCAAAAACTTGAAATTTTAAAACTATATCACCGCATTGATGAGAGATCACCATTTTAAGTAAAAGAGGAATAACATTCCTACTCACAAATTGAATTTAGAAGTTATCAACCTTTATCTGCTGCAATTTATCACCAAAATGCAAGGACAGTATTAAAATCAATAATGATTTTAATCAATAATGATCTATGATAAGAAATAATTGTTTATCAACATCAGACCAGCCATAGAAGAAACAATAGGGATAGTTGTGCGATAGAAGTGAAAGTAAAATAACACCCAACGTGAAAGCATAGAAATGTACAAATTTCACTAGTAGTGAAGATGCAGAAGGAAAGACAATTTATTTCTATAAATACAAAATCTCACCACCCACCAATGATTAACATAATGGATGAAAGAAACATGAACAAAATAGTAAAATAATATTAAAACATATCAAAAAATAACAAAATTTCTTTAGGATGTCTTTTTTACCCTAACCATCTTTAACAGAAGTGGGGTGAGTTATTCAATTATTAATATAGACAGCTCGAGAGAATAGAAAAATAACACAGCTATTATTCAACCTATAATAAATATGACTACTGACTTCTGCTGGTATTTGAAAGGAGCAGTTAATACTTACATTTTTCCTTTTCTTTTCATATTTTTCTTTTAAATGGCTTCTAACTTTTTTGTTATTGTTTTGTTTTGGTTTCCTCTAAAACAATATTGCACATTTATCTCTGGTAGCCTAAACAAAAAACTTGAAAATAACATCACATAATGCAGCACTGATTTTTGAATTCCTATTAATTTGCTTATTGAAATTTATATCATTTCTAATTCATTTTTTTCTATTACCATTTTGCATTATTTAAAAAATAAAAACATGGAAAAAGAAATATGATTCATTTATAGACAGAGGTTAAATGAGAAGAAGAATGAAAGGATATACCATGAAAATGAAAGCACAAAAGCAGATAAAACTATATACATGTTAGATAAAATAGACTTTATGTTAACACCTTTAGAAAAGGCAACAATGATAAATGAATGAATTGTGTAACAAATAGCTACTGAAAGTATATATACTCTAAATGACATAGCACCTGCTTATAAAGTGAAAATTATATCTATAATGAGATATATGATCTAAAATTATAATAGATGATTTAAACATCCATTTTTATAAAAGGTCAAATCATGCACAGAGAAATTTAAGAAGCATTAAATTTAGTGTATACAGTAAGTAGATCTACAGAAAATGTCACACAAAAGTTGTAGCATATGTGTTACTGCTAATAGTTGCAAGCACATGGGATACGATATTTTTCAGTTATAGTTCACACACTAAGCCAAAAAAGAGAAAACATTTAACAACACTAAAATCATACTACACATCTTCTTTAATTAGAAAGTAATAAGACAAAAATTAAACACAAATAAAATAAACTGATGAATTTGCACACATTTATGGAATTTAATGAAGATTCCATTAAGTGTCAAACTATAAAAATCACGAACAGCCAGGTCTGATGGCATAGGCTTACAACTGCATCACTTCAGAGGCTGAGACAATAGTATGGCCATGATTTTGAGGTTGTTTTTATTGTCATGGATTTGAGGTCAGCTTGGGTTACATAGTGAGTTTAAGGCCACCCTTGCCTTAATTTCATATTGAGACCATACCTCAAAAAAGGAAAGAAAGAAAGAAAGAAAGAAAGAAAGAAAGAAAGAAAGAAAGAAAGAGTACACAGGAAGAAAAAAAGAAAAGGAGGATGAAAAAGTGAAAAATTTCAAGATATGTTTTAAAATGAAATTCTAGGGTCTAACAAAATCAGTACTAAGAGGGACACTCTGAGCCACATGTGTCTACATCAAAGAAATAGAAAAATTACCCCCATCAAAAAAAGTAAAAAAAGAAATAAAGAGATTACTGTACTACAAGGAAAAAAGCAATAAAGAAAGTCGACACAAAAGAAGTAGCCAAATCCAAAGCAGAAATAAATAACAAAGAAGCTACAAAGAGAACATTAAATTGTTGGACTTTTGAGAAGATTTAAAGGAAGAAAGTTTTAGATAAGCTAACTGAAAGAAAAGAGGAGCATGAAAGAATCAAACAAATGCAATCAAAGGTGAAAAAATAGAATTGAAACAAAATGCAAAATATTATTGCAGATGATTATAAACACCCATAAGGTATGAGAGAAGATATGGATACATATCTGAACTCATGCAGGTACAGAAATTGAACCTGAGAAACATAGAAAAATTAAACATAATTTTTTTTATGTATTTTAGTATAGCGTCTACAGGGTCACAGTACAAATCGGCCTCTTAGTGATCCTCCTTGTTTTCCGTTTCCTAAACATGGGGATTACAGTCATGCCAGCATGCCCAGTCTCAATCACAGTCTTAGTGCGCCCCAGGGGTGGGGCTGGAACAGCATGCCGGGGATTGAACACTGGCCACTGGGCACTTTTAATCTGTTGAGCTCTCTGGCCAGTCCCTTGAGCATAATTTAACCTGCAATAAAAGTTTCACAAAGAAAAAAACATTCAATCAGAAAGCATGGTTATTTTCATTTACCACAGTTTTAAAGAGTTGATGCATATTCCTCTGAAATTTTTGCAAAATATTCAAGGAGGAATCCCTCCCAAACTCATTCTATATGAGCAACATTAGTCTGAAACAGAAAATGATCCCATAAAGAACACCACCAATCAATTTTCTATTGCATATAGATGAAAATAATCTCAAGAAACCACTCACAAATTGAATTTAGAAGTTATCAACCTTTATCTGCTGCAATTTATCACCAAAATGCAAGGACAGCATTAAAATCAATAAATGCAATATTTTATATGAAGAGAAAGAAGACAAGCTATATGGTCTAGAAAAATCAATGAATGGAATATATTTTGTAATACAAAAGCAAGAAAAGATGAAGTTTAGAATGAATGCTATATAACATAATGAATATTATGTATGAAAAACTGGAGCATACATCATAATGAAAGTCATTTTCTTTAAGATAACAAATTTTATTGGTGACAGTTGGATTAGAGTAGAAGGGACAGGGCCAGCCAAAAACAGGTGGATCACTATGAGTCTGATCTAGTAGTGATACCCTGAACATACTCCACGCTTTCCTGTGCTACTGGAACCCAGAAAAATGTAGGGTAAGCTAGTCTCATTGCAGACAGGGCAAACTTTAAGCTAAAAATGATGAAAAGAGACAAAAGGTCACTACATATTAGTTAAGGGAAAACTCCAAGAAGCAGAAATAACATAATAATAAATGTTTATTCACCAAACACAGGTTCACCCAACTACATAAAACAAATTTTAACTGACATGAAAAAAATAAGCACTAACGTAATTATAATGAAGGATTTTAATACTCCATTGTCACAATTGGTTAGATTGAGTAGCCAAAATATCAACAAAGACATATTAGAATAAAACTAAGCCTGTGAATAAAAAAAATTAGAAGATATCTACAGAATTTTCAACTCAAAAAAAGAGAATGCACATTCTTTTCAGCTGCACATGTACATGGGACATTCTCCAAAATAGACTACTTATTAGCCCACAAAGCATGTTTAAGTTAATGTAGAGGATTTGGAATAATCACGCATAATATCTGACTATAGTAAACTAAAACTGGAAATCAATTACAAAGGAACCTTCAAATCTACATTAACGTATGGAAAATAAACAATGCTCTTCTTAATAACCAATAGGTTACAAAGGAAATTGAAGATGAAATTAAATACTGTATACAATTAAATGAGAATACTGATGTAACATTCTCAAACTTATGTGATGCATTAAAAGTAGTCCTATGAGGAAAACTTAGAGCGATGTTCTCACACATTAGGAAAGCAGAATGAGCTCACATAAATACCCTAATTTTGAATCTCAAATTTCTAGAAAAAGAAGAATAAATCAAATGCAAAATCTGTAGAAGGGAAGAAGTTCTAAAGAGCATGTATCAATGAAATATAGATTGAGAAAGTGATAAAAATAATTAATGAATAGAAAGTTGGTTCTTTGAAAAAAATAAATGAAATTAATAAAAAATTAGCTGACAACATCAATGAGAGGAAAGGAAAAACGAAAGTCCAACAATTATTCATCACAAAGACCCTACAGAAAATTGGGATAGATTGTCTTTACATCAATCTTATACAAGCCCTCTAAAACAAATCTATAGCTAATAGCATATTAAGTGGTCAAAAACTGAACTTTTGTTCTTTAGTCATGACCAACACAAGGATTTCCATTATCACCACTCCTATTCAATAATATGGTTCTGGAAAAATTAGTCAGAACAATTACATAAGAATAAGAAATATCAAGGATACAGATAGGAAAGAAAGATTTTACATTGTCTTTATTTACGGATGATATGATTTCTATGTAGAAGATCCCAAAAGCTCTAAAAAAGACCCCTAGAGTTAATATCGAAGTTCAGTAGTATAACAGTATACAAAGTTAACACTCAAAATCTAATAGCATTCTTGTACAAAAGGAACAAACTCACCTAGAGAAATTAGTGAAAGTACATACTTCACAATATCTTCCAATTTTTTTTTAAATACATTGGTGTCAACATAACAAAAGGTGTAGAGATCCAGCCCAAGACCAGCCCCTGAGAGTGTGTGGGAGAGATTCAAGCTCCAATGCACCCACGGGACTTCGCCAGGACCAAACCCAGGCATGCGGCATGAGTGAGACCCTCTGTCGCACCCTTGGGAACACCTCCACCTCTCCGGAGCCAATCCCCCAAGCCCACCAAGTGAGTGAGAATTTCTGCTGTGCTCTTGGGACTGCAAGACCAAGCCAAAGTTCAGGCACTGTTGGTGTGTGGGAGAGCTTCTGTGATTCCCTGTGCCCCATGGGCCAGGGGCACAACAGAGAAGCAGAACAGGTTCTCTTCCAAGGGCTGCAGAAAGAAAGAGATGAACACAACAGCTACAGCCAAGTCAGGCAGAACTGGATAAACTCAAACTTAATAATATTCCCCGAATTTCAGTAAGTGCTAAGGTTATAACTGCACAAAAGCTCTACACCAAAGGTGAGAAATCAGTGCTATATAAAATGACAAAGAGAAGGAGCAAAATGCAATCTCAGGCCTCAGGCCCACCCAGAATAAGTGCAGAGGACAATAGCTCAGCTGAAATGTGTGAATTCATAGCGTCAGAAGTAAAGAAAAAACAACACAAATGTATGCAGGAACTCAGATCAGAATTAATCTCTAAAATAAAAAAAAGAAATCTCTGAATTACTAGCATCAGAAGTAAAGAAATAACAGCAAAAGTCTATAAAGGAATTCATATCAGAATTAATTACTGAAATAAAAACCTATATCTATTAATAGCATCTGAAGTAAAGAATGAAATGCAGAAACGTAGAGGAACTCAGATCAGAAATAATCTCTGAAGTAAAAGAATTAATAACTGCTTTTCAAGAAGACACTGATAAAAAAAAAATAAAGACCAGAAAAGCAACACATTTCTTGAATGAGCAATACAGGAAAGAAATAGATTGCATGAAACAAAGATGAAGAGATATAAAGTAACTTAAAATTTCAGTCACAAACTTGCAAAGACATTTGAGTGAAAGTGAAGATAGAGTTTCAGATCTTGAAGACACCATTGTAGCTAGAAAAAAGTAGGAAAAGATTTCTTAAAAACAACTAGGATGCAATAAAAACTCATTCATCAAATGCAAGACAGTGCAAAGTTGAACAATGTGAGACTAATAGGCATCAGTGAGAAAGAAGGAGTCAATACAAATGATATTAAAAGAATATGGGCAGAAATAATAGCAGAAAAGTTCCCAAATATGAGGAAGCAATCTGACATTCAGTTAATGGAAGCATATACCAAATAACTTCAACCCAATTAAAAATACACCAAGACATATAATAGTCAAGATCCCAGAAATTCAGCACAAGAACAATATAATGAAAGCAGTTACAGAAAAGAAACAGGTCATATTTATAGGAAAACCCATCAGAATAGTGGGAGATTTATCTTCATAAACCTTGAAAGGAAGAAGAGCACGGAGCAGAGCACTTCAAGTCCTCTATGAAAACAAATTCCAGCCCAGAATACTATACCCTGCAAAACTCTCTTTCAAGTATGATGGAGAAATGAAATACTTCCATGACAAAGAACAACTAAAGAATTTCATGAGGACAAAGCCAACACTACACAGACTACTAAACAATGTTCTAGAGAGGGACCAAAATGATCAAAATTCCATGAATGAGAACAGAAATGACCCACTAAATAGGGCATGCAATTAAACAGGAGAAAAAGGAGTAAACATTAGCAGGTAAATAACATGTCAATCATAAATCAATACATCTCAATTATAACCATCAATGTAAATGGACTCAATTCACCAATTAAAAGAAATAGACTGGCACAGTGGATTAGGAAACAAAATCCAACAATATGGTGTAAACAAGAAACACATTTAACTCAAAAAAATAAATTCATAGGCTGAAAGTCAGAGGATGATAAATAATACATGGTGCAGCTCCTCAGAAAAACGTAGAGGTAGCAATCCTGTTCAATTACAGTCTCAACTTCAAATCAAGAATGATCAAATGAACTAAAGAAGTCTACTATCTACTTGTTGAGGGAAAAATTCAGGAGGAAGATGTAACATTCATAAATGTACCTGCACCAAACACAGAAGAACCCAAATATATAAGATGAATCTTAATGGACATGAAAAATCTAGTATCCAATACCACAAAATTAACAGGCAATATTAACACCCCTTTATCCCAAAGGAGAGGTCAAGCAGACCAAAAAAAAAAAAAAAGAAGTAGCAGAACTGAACCAGAGATTGGAACAAATGTACTTAGTGGATATACAGACAAAGTTCTACACAATGTCAGCTGAATATACATTTTTCTTCAGCTGCACATGGGTCATTTTCTAAAATAGACCTCATACTGGTCCATAGGTCATGCTTAAGTATATGGAAAAAAAAATGTCTCATGCATATTCTTTGACCACAGTGCAATGAAATTGGAAATAAACGAAACAAGAAAAGAGAAAAGCCCCCTTGATACATGGAAATTAAACAAGACTATGCTCAGCAAACAATGTGTCGCAGATGAAATTAAACAAGAAATTCAGCAATATCTACTATTCAATGAATATTCAAGCAAAATTGATCAGAACTTATGAGATGTGATGAAAGCAGTTCTCAGAGGGAAATTCATAGCTGTGAACTCACACATTAGGAAAACAGAATAGGAACAAATAAATACTCGAATGCTGCACCTCCAACAACTGGAAAAGGAAGAGCAAACCAAACCCAGAGCCCAAAGTTGGGAAGAAATAATAAAGATGAGAGCAGAAATTAATTCAATTGAAAAGAAGAAAACAGTTCAAAGAATTAACAAATCAAAATCTGGTTCTTTGAAATATTAAATAAAATTCATAAGCCCATGGCTAACCTCATGAAAAAAAAAGGAAAGAAAATACTCAAATTCAAGAAATAATGAATGAAAAGGGTGCAACTACCACAGACCCAGTGGAAATTCAAAAGATAGTCAATAGTTACTTTGACAACCTTAACTCTCACCCAATAGAAGACACAGATGAACTGAACAGATTCCTAGAAAGGTACAAATTACCAAAACCGAATAAAGAAGATATAACAACTGTCAATAACCCAATAACAGCCAATAAAATAAGAAATGTAATAAAAAGCCTACCGACAAAGAAAAGTCCAGGACCAGATGGACTCATAGCTGAATTCTAAAAGAAATTTATTGAAGATACAATCCCAATACTCATAAAACTCTTCAATGAAATTTTAAAGGAAGCAGTCCTCCCAAAATCATTCCTGGAGGCAAGTATTATACTGATACCAAAACCAGGAAAAGATGCAACTAAAAGAGAACTACAGGACAATCTCCAGCATGAACATAGATACAAAAATCCTCAATAAATCCTAGCAAATAGAATACAGCAAATCATCAAGAAGATTATACACCATGATAAAATAGGATGCAAGGATGGTTCAATATATACAAATATATAAATGTAACACACTATATCAATAGAGAGAAATGTAAAAAACAACTGATCATCTAAATTGATACAGAAAAGGTTTATGACAAAGTCCAAAACTCATTCATGTTCAAAGTTCTAAAGAAGATTGGAATAGAACGCCTCTACTTCAATCTGGTAAAAGCCATCTATAACAACCAAATGGATAACATAATTCTATTTTTTCTACAGTTTTATTGATAAACAGATAGCAATGAGACAGTTTCAAATCAAATCGGAAGTACAGTTTCAACAAATAATACACTGCATATATTCTTCTTAGTGGTT
>NW_004524932.1:125687-138187 GCF_000260255.1 Octodon degus
GTCCGGCCCACGCTGCGCCTGGGCTGGGACTGGTCCCGCTGGCGCAGGGTAGCAGGAAGCTCTCCACACACTCACCGGACCTGGGCTAGGACTGGGTCTGATAACATAATTCTAAATGGGGAAAAACTGAAATCTTTTACTCTCAGATCTGAAAAAAGATAAGGATGTCCTCTATCACTCCTACTATGCAATATAGTTCTGGAATCATTACCTAGAGCCATTAGACAAGAGACAGATATAAAAGGAATAAGAATAGGTAAAGAAGAAGTTAAATAATCATTGTTTGCAAATGGGATGATACTTTACTTGGAAGACCCAAAAAACTCCACTAAGAAGCTACTAGAATTAATACACAAATTCAGTAGCATAGCAGGATACAAAGTCAATACCCAAGGTCTATAGCTTTCCTCTACACAGATAACAAACACACTGAGAGGGAAAGTAGAGAAACAATACCTTTGACAACAGCCTCTAGGAAAAGCAAATACCTTGTAATTCATCTAACTAAAAGATCAAAGATCTTTTCACTGAAAATTTTAGTACTCCAAAAAAAGAGACCATAGAGGATTTCACAAAATGGAAAGATATTCCCTGCTTCTATACAGGAAGAACCAATGTTGTGAAGACGGTTGTACAGATTTAATGCAGTCCCTACCAAACTACCACCAACATACATCCCAGCCATAGAGAAATCATTCCTAAAATTTATTTGGATCCAGAAAAGACCTAGAATAGCAAAGACAATCCTAGGTAACACAGACAAGGTGGGACACATTACAAGTCCTAATTTGAAATTATTCTACAAGGCTACTGTGATAAAATCAGCATGGTACTGGCAATGAAATAGACGTGAGGATCAGTGGAATAGATTAGAAGATGCTGAGGCCCCTACAAACACACTCAACCACTTTATCTTTGACAAAGGAGACAAGCATACTCACTGCAAGAAAGATAGACTCTTTAACAAATGGTGCTGGAAAAACTGGCTCTCCACATGCTGGAAACTAAAACTTGACAAAGGTATATCATCATGCACTAAACTAATGTCAAAGTGGATTGAAGATCTAAACACTAAAACAGAAACACTAAATCACCTGGAAGACAAATTAGGAGGAACAGTTGAAGACATAAAGGTAGGGAAAAAGTTCATGAACAAAAATCAAATTGCCTGGGTAGTACTTGAAAGAATTAACAACTGTGATGTCCTCTTAACAAGAAGTTTTTGCTCATAAAAAAGAAACTACCAATGAAGTGAAAACCTATTCCATAAATTTCAAAAAAATATTGACTAATAAGCACTCAGACAAAGGTCTGCTCTCTAGAATTTATGAAGAACTAAAAGGGGGCCAGCGTGATAGCTCAGTGAAATAAGTGCTTGCATGATAAGCACAAGGACCTGAGTTCAATCCTTGGTTCTGAAAAAAGAAAGAAAGAAAAGAAAAGAAAGAAACTAAAAATCATTAAGGCCCCAAAATTTAAAGACCCAGTCCACAAATGGACATCCGAGATGAGCACACACTTCTCAGAGGAAGAAATTAGAGAAGGGAATAAATGTATGAAAAAATGCTCCACATCACAAGTCATCTGTGAAAAGCAAATTAAAACAACACTGAGATGCCATCTCACCCCAAGAAGAATGGCTATCATAAAGAAATCATCCAACAACAAATGTTGGAGAGGCTGTGGGCAAAAAGGAACCCTTCTTCAGTGCTGGTGGGAATGTAGACTGGTGCAACCGTTATGGAAATCAGTGTGGAGTCTCCTTAAAAAACAAGGACTGCAGTATCTTCATTTCATAGGAAAGGAAGATTTGAGCTAAAATCAATAGGAAAATTTATGCCCATATCTTAATACTCGGAGTAACTACTTTAAATATAATAACATGCAATGTATTAACTACTGTTAGTTTCTTATCATCCTGCCATGACATTTTGTTTTCCTATTTTTTCCATAAAATAAAACTATCCAAAGTTAAAAAAAAACAAGGAATGGAATTCCCATTCAAGCCAGCTATTCCCCTACTGGGAATTTTCCTGGAGGAACTGAATATGTCATATCATAGTGATATATATGTGTACCTATATTTATAGCAGCACAATGTATGATAGCCAAATCTTAGAAACAACCAAGATGCCTGTCACCTGAAGAATAGATGAACTAATTGTGGTATTTTTACATGAGAATTAGTCAGCTATAAAGAATGAAAAACTTGAAGCATTCATATTTAAGTGGTTGCCAGTTGAAGATATACTCATAAATGAAATAAGCCAGACACACATGTGTAAGTGTTGCATAGTCTCCCTAGTGTAAGAATTCAAAAGAAAAGTACATATAGAAAGGTATAACACAATTAAAAGGAAAGTGAGAACTTGAGGATTGGACAATGAGGAGAGGGCAGGGAGAAAAGCTGGGAAAAATGAGAGGCAAAGACATACCTGTATACACACAAGATGGGCAAGGCAATGATCCTGAGAAACACCAGCAGGTTTTTGAAGCTAGCAGTTAATTGGTAGGATTCTCACCCTCACTAACTATATATGCTGATACCTGTGAACTAAGCAACTGCAATGAAGAGAGCAATATGTAAAGAAGGTGTCATGCTTGAAATGCCTGTCATTCTGGTCTTCTAAATACGTACTGCTTGTCATGACAAACCAATTATTGTCATACTGTTTCTCAAGTAAATGTTTGCTTTTTTTAAAAAAAAGGAGTAATAAATGCAAAAAGAGTCAAGAAAAAAATGTCACAGGACTGTCCTGCTACAATGCTGTGTATGGTTAAATTTCTAAATTTCTGTGTAAAAATATGCAATTGTTTATTCATATTTTTAAAATATTTTTTATTTTTTAAATTTTTTCTCTATATTCTGCAGAGACTTAAAGTTTAACTTATCAATACTAGATGGAAAATACCCATTTAATGTTATGCCTAAGATGTTTGATATTCAGACAGATAGTGAAGTTAAACCCAACTGCATATGTTGTAGGGTAATAATAAGCTTCTCTTCGGGAGGGTTAACGACCTAAGTTTGCAGAACAAAAATTAGAGAAATAGAAGGGCTGCAAGGACAGCCATCATTTTGGCCCTAGCCTTTCAAGGTTAGTGAAGGCTCAGGACATAGGGGAATCTATACTGTAACATCATGTAACTCAGTTGTGTCCCAAATTTTCTGTTCAAGGAGATTATGGGGCCACAAAGCAACGTGATGGATGACATAGAATGTGCCTATGGAGAGTCACATGGAGAGAAAACATTCTCTCTGGCTTTCACAGAGAGTAAATTGGTCAAGCAATGGCTGTGACTCATCCACATGGCTCACACTGACAAAGGATCTACAAACTGCAATACGGGGTTACAGGATAAATGCTGAGGGGACTTGACTGAACTTATCAGATACAAAAGCTACATTTCTTCTTATATAGGTCTTCCTTTATCTTGGTCTTAACCATCCAGCAGAAAAGTATAAAAACAAAATATAAAAGTAAAGCCATATTAATATGCTGAGCCCTGAAAGGCTCAAGTCAAGAACTTCTGACATTTCCAGTCCTATGGATAACCCACTCTTACTATGGACTACTGGACTATATTGTATTATTTTCCTGAATTCACGCACCTGTAATTTTTAAATGACAATGAAAAATCCATGTGTAACAAATCTAAATAAAAGTGATACAAAGAAGGACCATTTTGTATCTGTATATTCAATATAGTTAGGATAGATATACTGCTACTTTCTCTTAATTCAATGAGAAGAAAAATTTGTACTAACGGTATTTGGACAGGATATCATGTCTGCATTTTTACTGTGAATAACCACTATGAAGATAACAATATGCAATGTATTAATTATTGAAACTGTCCTATTAATTGGTTTTGAAACTGTCTCATTGCTGTTTCTCAATAAAATTATTTTAAAAAGATGTAAAAGATCTGAATGTAAAAAATTTACAGTACCCTCCAAATGATATGGAATTGAATATCTATAAAATAGAAATATATCCCTTTCTCTGTATAGACTTCCTGTGCAGACTTAATGCAACATCAAGGAAAACACTATTCACATACCTCATGGACCTAGAGAAAACATCCCTCAGATTCATTCATTAAGAATCAGAATAGAACTAGAATATTAAAGGCAATTATGGACAACAAAGGCAAATAATGAACATCAGAATATCAAACTTGAAATTATAGGACAAAGCTACTATGATAAAATATCCATGATCCTGGAAAAAAAATACATGACCAGTATCAGTGGAACAGAACAGAAGTTGCAGATGCAGCACTAAACATACTTATTCACCTTATCTTTGACAAATGAGTCAAACATGTATGCTGGATTAAAGAGAGTCTTAAATAATAGGTGATGGAAAAACTGGCTTTCCTTTTGCCAAAGACTACAGCTATAACCATATCTAGCTGTATGCGTTAAACTAAAATTGAATGGATCAGAGATAGAAATATTAAAATAGGAATGCTTGATCTACTGGAAGAGCAAGTAGGGAGAAATCTCAGAGACATGGGTATAGGCAGAGATTTCATGAACAAAACATAGTACAACACAAATAGTGGAAAGAATCAACAAAGTTGAAAGGATCTCCACTTACTGAGATGGTTTTGCACAACAAACTAAATCGTGAACAAAGTAAAAAGATAACCAAGAGTGGCAAAAATAAATTATGCCCATTTGTCCCACAAAGAACTTATATCCAAAACATATAAAGAATTTAAAAAAGAGTAAGACTGCTCAAATTCAAAGACCCAACCCAAAATTCAGCAACAGAGATGAATAGGAACTTCTCAGATAAAGAATTACAAATGGTAAATTAATATTCTGAAAATGTTCAACAACATTTGCCATTTGAGAGATGGAATTAATATATCACTGAAATTCCATATTTGTTTCCATATCCCAGAAACAAATGTCTAACATCAATAAATCAACTGACACAAATGCTAGAGGAGATGTGGAGAAAAAGGAACCCTTCCACACTGTTGGTGGGAGTGTCAAGTGGTGCAGCCACTGTGGAAATCAGTGTGGATACTCTTCAAAATCTGGGATTAGAGGTACTATTTGATGCACGTAGTACCTGAAGACTACCACAGCGATATATGTGCACCCATGTTCATAGCAGGGCAATTTGTAATAACTAAATATTTGAAACAACCTGGATGCTCATCAAGTATGTAATACATAAAAATATGTCAAATAATATATAAAAATAATACATAAAACATGTGTCTTTTTATGCAATGGAATACTACTCAGTCATGAAACTGATGAAGTGGAATCTCTCATTGGTAAGTGGTTACAACTGGAGACCATATTACTCAATTTGAAATGTGTCACACCTATTCGTGTAAACATTGTGCTGTCTCACTAATATGAAAATACAAGTACATGAGAATCAAAATGTAAAATAGTTATTGAGAATTGTGAGGAAATTTTTCAAAAAAAATTGTGATTGGAAAAGGGGGAATGAAGAAAGAAAAAAAAGGAAAATAGTATATGTGCATACAAGATAGTTAAGATCATTATACAGTTAATTTATCTTAGTTCATTGAAAAAATCTTTTGCTAATATTTGTCTTTTACTATAAATAATTCCTAGGAATAAAATAATACACAATGTATCAAATATTGTAACTATCCTAAATAACTGTTTTGAAACTCAGTTTCCTTGTTATATCCACCCCCCTCTTCTTAAAGGAAAGAGCAAGTGGGGTGGGGAAATGAAAAAAAATACATATGTTATATGTATCATACGTATTTAATACCCAAGATTGTTGTGCTACTAATTCTATTGGTTTATTGAAATGCACAATTAATGTTTAATTATTTGATCAATCTTGCATTCATGTCTGGTAATCTGAACAACTATGTTGAAGATAACAATATATAATACCACAACTATTGTTAATTTCTTATCTTATTTTGATTTTTGTATCATTTTTATTCTCTTTGTGTTGCTTTATTTTTGTCTTATTGACTGTTTTTTTCTCTTTAAGATAAATGAATAATGGTTAAAGATGACAGCTGTTTAGTCCCTAAATATTTGGAAATATTTTTAAACAGTGCCATTAATGCATACATTTTTTAAAAGAATGACGTTAATTGCACATTGAACTCAATCAATATGAAAATGCAATATATAGTGTCTGAGAGTTAAGCAGCATTAATGACTAAGTGAAAAATGAGAAATGTAAAAATATCTCAATTCAGCTTCTACTTTGAGAAGGCATGTGAAAACCAAAGAGAACAAAACATTGCATACGAAATTAAATTCATTTTTTCATTGATATAGGACCATGCACATGATCTGTTCTTAAATGAACATTATTTGTGTTTTTTATTTTCTTTTCTTTTGCTTTGTTTCGATTCATGATAAGGGACTAACGTCAGAGCCTTTGCACTGAACTCTCTCTTGGTTTACCTGTATTTTTGATTTGGGGCAGAAAGTACCTTGCTGAGCCTCTACATTGCCTAATTGGAGCTCCGTTTTACCTAAACTCCCAGAGTTCTTGGGACACAGACAAATGCCAGTTTATAACATTTAAAGCATTGGTCCTTTCAGTCTGCTTTTTAACTTCGGTGGAGCAAACCTGCTCCTATGTTTTATTATCCATTTCATACTTGTTTACCATGCACTGCTGGGAAGCTTCTCAATGTGCTCACAAGCAAATTCTAATTAATGCTCAAAGGAAAAACAGATACCATTATGCTCCCACAAGTCTAACCATGCTCAAACCATTTAGTTAGGTCTTAATATTTAAGAAGTACGTAGTTTGAACAATACTGCTTTATTTTCATAGGAAAGGAGTTCTCCATCTTATTCACAGAAGCCGGTCAGTGGGGCCTCCAGCAAGGTTTGGCGAGTGCCCAGGAGAGGAGCACCGAAAGACTATACTAATTAAATAAATAATAGTGGAATTTGAAATAACAGGTAAGAGGCAAAGATAAAAGAAAATTGTACTGTAATTTTGGAAACATTTTAATAATGTTAATTGTATGAAGGTAAGTTATCACTCACATTTATTAGGCTGAAAAAACTTTGGTGAATTTCAATCATACTATCATCCTACATAAGTGAAAATTCATATTTACTATTTAGATTATCTGACACTAAACTCACTGAAGGTATCAGTGCATTCATCCATGTCTACGTATGCATAGGTGATAGTTGGCAAAACCTTTAACACAGGAAGTGCATCCCTAGGCATTTTAAATCAAAGAAACTAAAAGTCCATGAAATGATGGTGATTTTGCACTGAAAAACACCTGAAAGAATAACTCTAATTTTTATTCAGAACAGTGCTATCACCAGCTTGTTCATTTATTTTCTAGAGGTTTGGGGACATTAAGTTAAGTGGCTTATGCTAATTATATTCAGACTGATTTTTAAATTCTTTACTTTAGCAAGTACATTAAAAAACAGTAGAGACTACAGGGAGTTACATAAAGTAATGTTTTTAAATATTCAGAACAACTTTATTTGACTTTGTTTTGCTTTCTTTTTTATCAATTTAGAATATATTTTCAAATTATTTTGAATATAGTACTTTGACAGAATAATGATTTTATGTTCAAAAACATGATTACATTTCAGAAGAAAAATACAAAACAAATCATTCTGTTGAGTTTTAGCTTTGTATTTACCTAGGCTCTATGTCATGGTTTACATATTCCAACTTTGTGCAAGACGTGTGGAGCAAGTCACACTTTAAAGAAAGGAGGAATGTTGGTTTAAACAGAAGGCTTTGTGCCCCCCCATTCAAAAGTTACCATGGCAACCAAGAAAGAGGGGGTACTGCTTAGCAACTAGGAACATTAATGAAAATATTTCAAAACTGTAGAGAAAAAAGCATTTAGAAGAACTTCAAAATTTGGCATAAATGTATATCAGATTCATTTATGAAGCATGCTGGGTACATAAAGACAAATTTTAAGGTCTATTATTTTATTTTTTACAGAAAAATATGGGGTAAGTGACATTGTTCTTATCTTTTTATGAAAATAATAGTTTGGCATGGCTAACACAATTGCAAAATATCAAAAAAATTCTTTGAAACCACTATTTTCTCTTCTACACAAAAAGAATATACTAATGAAATATTAATTGAAAAATCTACTATTCTTATTTGCTTTAATAGAACCTGTTATTTTAAGTAAGACAAGGGAGTTTTCTATTAAGTTGCTCTGTACCATGCTCACTAAAACACGTTTCAGAAGGCTTTCAGCCTAGTTAGGGAGGGCACTGCAGTCATGGACTGTTGATGTCCATATTAAATATAGTTATTTTTTATCACTGAAGATATTTTTTCTTAATATTATTTCCTATTGCAGGGAATCTTAAAACTAACCTTGAAAAAATGGTTCATGCTTAACTCTTTTGGAAGTTCATCCACTGCAATAGAGCCAGATCACCTCTCTTATAAAAGCATGAATAGGGACCAGGGAGATAGCTCAGTAGAATAAGCACTTGCCTGGCAAGTGCAAGGGCCTGAGTTCAATTCCTGGTGCTGCCAAAAAAAAATCAAGAGTATATTTCATTACCTTTGTACAATATATGCTCTGGAATCTATTTTTTATTAATTTTATTAAGAAACAAGTAGGAATGAGACAGTTTCAAAATCGATTAGTAGGACAGTTCCAATAATTAGTGAATTGTATACGCTTGTCTTTGTAGTGGATATTCATAGTACCAGATGCAGACATGATATCCTGGCCAAATACTCTTAGTACAAATCTTTCTTCTCACTGAATTAAAAAAAAAGTAGCTGTATATCTAAACAGACATTTTAATGGAAAATCTCTGGTTAGTTTGTCAGAAATTTATATCTATTCACATTGATGTTTAATATATTTATATCAAGTATCAGTGTATTGTAAATAGTTTTATAAAAATTGTCATCACCATCATCTTATTGTAGCATAAATAGCATTAGTCAATGATAGAGTAACGTATCTTTAGCAGAAATACTTTATGAGGCACAAGTGACCAATACCATTGCCCAAAATATCTGCAAAAGAAGGACACACTTGAAGGGCTGGCCAAATAGCTCAGTGGATTAAAGCACCTGCAAGCAGATGCGGGGCCTGGGTTTCGATCCTCGTGCCTGCCATGGCAGCCCAGCCCCCAGGGCTCTCTGAAATGGCAATTGAGATTGGGGTGGTGGTGTGTGCCTGCAATGCCAGCTCTTGGGAGGCTGTAAACAGGCGGATCACTATGATTCCGATCTATTAGTGAGACCCTGAACATCCTGTAGATCCTTCCCAAAATAAAAAAAAAAAGGACACACTTGAGACTCTGTAGGAAAATGGATGCACCTGGATTTATAAAATAAAATAAATTAGACATACAAATTCAAATAAAATGCAATGTTTCTTATCTAAGATCCAAGATGGATCTCTTATAAATGCAAGGATCCAAGAGAATATAGTGAGAGGATGGGGGAGGGAAGGAGAAGTAATAAAATACAGAGATGCACTGTAAAGAAACATAATAACTTCAGCAAATGGAAGCATCATAATGCCATAAACATGAGACAAGACTACTAACATTAATGAGAACAAGGATAGGTAAAGAGAGGGAAGGGTATAGGAGGGAAAAAGAAGAGAATTTAAAAATATACAGCCAATTATGTATTACATACATACACTCACTTCCCAAGATAAGTATAAATCCCATATATATACTGCAAAAATTTCATTGTAAAAATATCTCCAAGTTTGCATTTACATTTTAAAATGAACAAAGAGAGATAAGGAAATGTTGACCAGAACACGGTACAGAATAGACAACTACAGTTGAATATGGACTGTATAATTAAAATATTATTAAAACCCACCACCTTGTAGTCTCATCCAAATCATTAAACCTTTCTACCCACCTCCTTCATTATATAATTTACCTATGATGTCATATTCTTCAAAGCTGTTAGAGCTTAGTGCACATAAGTCAAAAATAGACTGTAAGAATAATAAACTTGTGTATTCACTAATACAGCCACAGGCACTGATGTGTTCTATTGTTGTTGCATTTTTAAATTAACAAATTCTTTGTGTTATTATTAGAACTATACATTTAATAAAAGGCTCTTTGAAGCAAAATGAGACAAATGCACTTTCTGATTATCATTAAAATCTGATTCTACAAATTTAACATGATGTATATTATTTTAGCTGATGAGAAGGATAAGTAAGTTTTGATTTTAACTGAAGCTTACACGTTCATTAGATTAAAGTTTTCCTTTTGCATGCATAAAAACGAAGAAACAAAAAAGTTTAAAGGACTTCTCCAAAATAAATATCAGTACTTTTTCATTAAATGATTTTACTTATTTTACTTCCACTGTGCCCCAGGCATTTGGCTAAGTACTATAATTATATAATCTTCTCTTGTGCACCCACAAACATATTTTAGCAATGAATTATCAGTTTGACTTGCTGTGCCCTTTTTGTACCTGTGAGTTTAAGGAGTTGAATTGGCAGCTGTTTTAGGTTTCTATTCCTGTCTATTCCTGCATAACTACACCTTGGGTAAAGGACAAAATCTTTCAATTAAAAAGGAAAATAAATTTTAGATGTTAGCTAAATAAAGGCAGCTAAAATGTATCATATTTTACTGTATACTTGAGAATTGCTAATTGAGTAGATTTCTAGTGTACGTAACATGCAGTACAGTAAATGGTGGGGTTCTGCCATGTTAGATTGAGTTAGCCAATTTGCATTTTATGATTTACATTTAGAAATACGTTGTGTTGTATATTATCAGTACCTACAATATTTACTTGTACATTAACATTTTTGAGGCTAACACTTTTAAATGGTAGAATCCATAAACATTCATGGTCTCATAACAAACTAAAGAAGGGCTTGATTTTGATTTCTTATGTACCATCACAAGCTGCAATCAACATGTTGGCAGGATGGGCTTTCCCTCAAACATCTCAAGAAGAAACTGCTAAGACCATTTAAATTGTTTATTTATTTATTTATTTATTTATTTATTTATTTATGCTTTGGTGGCTGTGGATCTGAGGTACCCCTCCTCCCTTTCTTTGCTATCCTGAAGGAGGTTCATTCCTTACATTCACGGCTGCCTGTATTCTTTCTCACAGGATCCTCTCCATTTTCCATCAGCAGTGATGTCTTGAATCTTTTTCTCCTCACCTGAAATCTCTCTCATTTCCTTTCTGTTACTAATCTGAGAAAATTTGCTGCTTTTCAAGATTGGTGTGATTATGTTAGGGCTTTAAGGTAATTATCTTATTTTAAAGTTAAGCACCCAATAAGCCATGTTGTATCAGTAAAATGACATTTGTCATTTAGTGTAAATAATCAAGGACTAGCATATCCTTATATTCACAAGCTGTGTCACATTTACAGGGGATACAAACACATAAAAGATTATTTAGGGCCAACCTAGAAACCTCCCTACTTCAGTTCCCAAGTATGCAAGCCCACCGCTCTGCCATTATTTTCAAATTTATCATCATATTCAAATTTATTGGGCTTGGTCTCAAAATTAAAATAAAGATGAATAATTACAAATATAAGCTTTAATTTCATACATTTTCTTCTTTGTCATGCAAAGTTTATTTCATAAAAATGATATGAAATTATGTGTTGGAGATAAACAATTAATGAACTATTATTCATTTGCTTTTATCAATAAGATGTTTCTATTATTAAAAGAAACTGATTTTTTATCATGTTGCTAATCAGGCAAATACTTGCCGTACTTAATATGTTTCAAATACTTATCAGATTAGACACTGATAACAAGGAAATCTAAAATAGATAACACTGGCTATAGTTGTGGGGGAAATCCATCACTATTTCATTAGAATGCAATGTCTATCTATCATCAGGTCATAGAAATGTGCTTAGAGTACGTCAATTGTCTGAAAATTCAATTAATTTGGATTTATTTTATAAATTAATAAATAATATAATTGATAGTTAGAAGGTTGGAATACATCTGACTATAATATATATAATTTCAGGATGTACTAAACCTATTTAATTGAAATACTATTTTTAGGAAAACTTGGATTTGAACTTAAGGCTCAGGCTGGCTTTGAAACCCAGGAATGTGCCACTATTTTTTGTGGGCTTAAATTAACAATGTATCAGTGAATGCAAATGTCTGTATTAAATTGGAGGCAGTTCTGAAAGAGTAGCACACAGTACTGAGAACTGATTTAATATAAGTTATGTCTCTCAAAATACTGTCAACCAACAATTGACGTATATCATGAATCACTATTTAAAATGATTTCCTTCACCTTTCCCTCCACTATCTTCCTCCAGCTCCTCCTCTTCCACCTTCTCTTATTTCTTCTCTTTTCTTCCAAATCCTTTTCCACAGACTCCTCTACTTCTCGTTCTTATTCTCCTTTCTGTCTTTTAATCAGGAATAAATAACAGCATGTATTACAGCAATGAAAATGATGCAAAAGAAAAGAAGAATGACTGAGAAAAGAGAAACTGTTGCA
>NW_004524932.1:139381-158839 GCF_000260255.1 Octodon degus
AGAGAGAGAGAGAGAGAGAGAGAGAGAGAGAGACAGAGAGACAGAGAGACAGAGAGAGACAGAGAGACAGAGAAACACAGACAGACAGAGAGACAGAGACAGACAGAGTCAGATGGAGAGAGAGACAGAGAAAGAGACAGAGACAGAGAGAGAACAATTATAGTAATTGACCTCATAGGGCATAATATATGTAAAGAAGATGAAAGCTGAAACAATGTAAGTACACAAAAGGAAATAGACAGCATCGACAAGAGATTAAGGCTTCCAGAAGGTTCAAAACTTCTTGGTATTGTAGTACATAGAATAAGTCAGAGAAATAAAAGATTGCAATCAATGAGTGGGGCACCAAAGAACCAGTGGTGAGAGGTACAAACAAAGGTGAATTGCAAATTAGTCTTGTGTGAGACTCAGGTGAGACGAAATTCTAAGTATGAGCAGGAAAAAAGAGGGAGTTACCTGCAGATATTTTTGTCTTAATCCCAATCATGTGACCTGAATCCCTACATGACACTACAGGAGACCTGAGTTTGGACTGATCAAAGAAATCATTATTCATATCAGAGGAGCCGAGATTTACAGGAGCATGGAGAAACCTTGTTACTGGTGTGTGCTGTGCATGATGCTCTTTCTAGACCAACTGTAGGTAAAAGCCAAGAAAAGCTACACTCAGAAAAGGCAGAAAACACACATGCTTAGCCTCCTTTCATGCATTTGGAAGTCTTCATTTGAGCTCACGACCGAGTACTGGGATTGCTCCCAGCACTGGACACAGGATGACAGCGCTACTGTGTCTGCCTCTCTACCCTATTTCAGAATCCTTGGGACTTCGTTCCACAGAATTTTTCAGTAATTTTTGTGTGTATGTGATTAATTTTAACAAGTTTTCTCTTCTGATGAATTTGTTTAATATATTGCTGCAACAAGGAACAATTTAGATTTAGTATCAATCTGACATATAAATGCAATATTTTGCTCATTCATGTTTCTTGTTCTTTGTCCTACTCATTTTCCTTTCTTATTTTCTCCATAAATACAGTATATACAATTACAAGAACTAAATTTTCTCTTGGTCAATATAATTATACATATAACAAACATATATTATATATAAATATATGTTATACATAAAATATAATATATATGATATAAAATATACAATATATTATGTATATAATGTATGAAATATATAATATATATCTTCTTTGTAATTTCATGCAAGGAAATGAGCACGAAAAAGAATAGACAGAACCTGAACATGCCTGCTTTCATAGGATCAACTTTGAGCATTCTTAGAAGTATTTAACAAGTCCTCTCTTTTTATATTTTGTAAATTATACAGCTGTAGACAGCATGTAGTTATTACTAGGATGAGAATAAAAAAGATACATTTATCCCACACAATCATAAGACAAAAAATATACATGTGCATTTTCCAGTAGTAGGTGTATTAGTTATAAAATTACTAGCCAGAAATTGAAATGGAGAAATGATGACATCAAGAATAAGATATCCCAGGGAGAGAACTAATGTCAAAATAATTACATGGTTCACAGTCAAGACTGTATGGTTATTAGCAACTGTAGAGAAGCTAATTAAGCAAGTCAGAAAGTGTGTTTAGGCCGGTTAAGTCAGAGTGCTTCTATGCCTTTGGAACAAATAGGTGACACCTAGGAGCTGAGAGTGTGCTCCTTAATCAGGGAACTTAAAATTGTAATCGCACTGATTAAAACAACATGTAGTAAAAAATATCTATTTAGACTTCCTGTAAATGAGATTTTAACAAGCCTTGGACAGCTATGAACTTTAATTTACTTCTATAGTCAGATAAGTTTTTCATTTTATTATGTCACCATTACATCGGATAATTACCTAATTTTCACCTAATTTCTCTTTTTTTCTTTTTAATCTATAGCCATTTTTTTTTTCCCCTTTAAAGACAAAAGTCATTTCTTTAGAGCTGGCGAGAGTGCTCAGCAGTCTAAAGAACCTGCTTAGGCAAGCTTCAGCAAGTGCAGGGACCATGTTCAATCCCAGGTACCACATGCCATGCCAGCCCCACCCTCAGGGCAGGCTAAACAGGTCAGAATCTGGGTGTGGTGGCGCACACCTGTAATCCCAGCTCTGGGGAGACTGAAAGCAGGAGGAACACCATGAGTCCAAGCTGCATAGTGCGAACCTGTCACAACCAAATACACTAAGAAAAAAACCCTTTAAAATAGACACTCCACTTTTATATAAATTGTACAATGAGAAAAAATCTTAGTGAGTGAGTGAATTTAAGATGTAGTTGACTTCTAGGCTTTCACACAGTGCTAAAGAAAAAGCTTTATTAAGTTAACTTAGTTTAGAATAGTCTACATTTTTTATTTAAAAAACATAAAGCAACAAAACTGTCAGTTTGGGGCTATGAGACAGGCTGAAGGAGAAGAGGCAAATGCACGTGTTGGGAAGGCAGAGCGGCGGCAGGCAGGGCCAGAGCTTGCTACGTGCTGCAGCTCCCTGATCTTATTCTTTTACTGGGCTCATCAGCGTTTCCATTTGTTCTGTGGTTGTGATGGGGTTTAAGAAAATTATTATTCATTTTCTCATGAAGTAAATAAATTTAGTTAGCAAGCGTTTTCAATTTTCACACCACAGAAATTTAGCAAAATCTTTATCCAATGTCATGAGCGAAAACCTAATTATTTTTTAGAAGTATATTTTTTGAAGTATATGCCAAATAATTTTTAAAAATAAAGAAAATAAAACAAATTTTCTTAAATTCAATAAAAATTGGAGAAAAACCTAGAGATATATTTTTATGAAATGTTATAACAAATTAGAAATTATGGAATATATGCAAAAGCATAGTGGAATAAGAGAAATGAAATTTTCACAATATATTACATTAAACAATAGAAGGAAAGAGAGTTTTATTTGTGCTTCATTAGATGGAAGAAAACCAATGTCTTCTAGAATTTAGTGTAATTCCTATATTTGGATTGCATTTTGGGTGAAAATTGGTGGCAAGCATGTATTCTGAAAGCCAAAATTCTTAAATACTATACTTTTATTTGTTTAAATAAAAATGATTAGAATATTTGTGGACATGAATTAAGTATTAATACATATTTAAAATTCACTTATTATAAATTGCAATCAAATTTGAGAGTCAGTGTTTTTATTGAAAGAAAATTGAATTTATTGCTATTCTAGAAATTTTGGTCAGGACTATTTATTAAACTGAGTAATAAAATTTTTGTAACTGGATCAGCAACAACAAACAGAAAAAGTCACCACATGCTTGAAATGAAAAGCAGAAAAATGTTACAAAATGAGAGAAATTAGCATGAATTAATTCCTTTTCATTGAAAAGATAATAATAGATACAGAAGTAGCATTTTCAAAGGAAAGTGGAGGCATGACTGAATCAGTACAATTTTTATATTTTTATCTACTCTTGATCAAAACAGAAAATCAAGTTCTGAGGATAAATTTGAAAAGTTACACCTAATGATGCATAAAAACATGTAATTACATATGCAAATCAGTAATTTTGTAGGCGACATATAATTTACTATTGTTTTATTTGAAGGTTAGTTAAATTACTCCTTTTGCATATAGAGCTTTAGCTTGCTAATTTTTTCCTATTTAAAACCTAAAGTTATTCACCTGCATAGGTTTGGAAAATTTTAAAATTGTCCTGAATTCAGAATACTTATGTACAGGCAGATGTAGTACAATCGTGAGGATTTTTATTGCTTTTATGATATGAAAATGGACCTGATTACTGATTTTTCACACATATTTTTTCAAGCACATGAAGAATATTTCAAGACATTGGAAAAACAATAAATCGTTCTAATATATAGAGTGAGGTAAATTTGATGAGAGAGCACTACAGTTCTACACTTTGATGTGTTTTAAGGAAAGAATACATATATAGTCACTTTTCTCTTTGCTGAGACAAAAATACCAGACGTACAAAATTCAAGGCAGAAAAATGTATTTAGCTCACAGATTTTAGAGGTTTCATTCCATAATCAGCTGTCTCCCAGGTAAGGAGCCACAACAGACAAGCATGGCAGAGTAGAAAGAATTGGTGATCAGAAGGCAAAGCAAGTAATAGGTGAGTGCAGCTCCTTCTATATCTTGTATCTTATCCAGGATACTTAGGGTGGGTAGCACCCATATCCTTAATCCTACTGCTCTGGATCCCAGGATTAAACCATGAATCAGCTCCAGCTTTTCACCTGCTAGATCCGGCCATCTCTGGAAAACCTTCACCTATGACTGCCTGAGTCTCAGGGGAACCTCTGAACACAAGCCATAACAATAGACAATATAGAATGCTTATACTCAGTAATATGAAAAGCATTGTGATTGTTTCTTTTCCAAATATAGAAATATGTATTAGTAAAGGGGACATGCAAAATTGTGTAACAGTTGCTTTCATATTCATAACTTGCATGTATTTAATACTAGCCCCAAAGACATTTTAAATGTGGTATCTATTCAATCATTCTATTTGTAACAATGAAATGAATGTTTCTTTTGAGCATGAAATATCACTTATACTAGTGTTCATTTATTTTAATCGTACTTTGTGTACTTAATAATTATATGTTTTAAAATGTTTCACTTTTAGAATTAGACTATATCCACTATGAATGTAATTTATCATGCATCTAATTTACATATTCATGTTGTTAAAATATTTTATATATTCACATATTTAAAATACTGAGAAGGAAGAGCACCGACTGTGCCGCCACGGTCCAGCTCTGTGACGCTCTCAACCTCTCTGTCCAGGTGGTGAACCCGGATCCAGCCGCAGAACCCTTCCCTTACCCTGTGGTGGTGGGCGTCGGGAACCGCTTGAAGTGGACGATGTGATGCAGGATGACTCTCCGCAGTTTGGTCCAACGGAGGATTGGTGTTTCACATGGAGTATTTCGCCAATAATTTTGACTGGCTAGAGAACTGTCTTGGCCACATAAAAGATGACTGCATACTTTTGACTGTCCGGGTTAGATGGAGCTGTATACTCACCTGCCTGTGATGAAGCAGCGGGAACAGCGGGCGTTCCGAGTCTGTGGTGTGCTCCTGTCGATTCTCAGGACGATAGAGTCCTCTAAGTTTATTTCTGGCATCCTGGCCGCCCTGAGTGCCGTGATCTCTTTAGAAATCCCGCAAGTCAATATCATGACAAAAAAGGACCTGCTGAGTAAAAAAGCTCAGAAGGAAATTGAGAAGTTTTGAGATCCAGACATGTATTCTTTTTTAGGAGATTCACCGGTGATTTAAAAAGTAAAAAGTTCAAAAGATTGACTAAAGCTGTATGTGGACTGATGGATGACTACAGCATGGTCTGGTTTTTACCATATGATCAATTAGATGAAGAAAGCATGAACAGTGTATTACAGCATACTGATTTTACTATTCACTATGGGGAAGACTTGGAACTTAAAGAACCAAAGGAGCGCGAAGATGAGTCTTCCACTACGTTTGATGAGTATTTTCAAGAAAGCCAAAATGAATGAAACATCTACTGAATGTCTCCATATATATATATATGAAGATCTTGTGGTCAAATTGGCGGAATATTCTTTTCAAAGGAAACAGTGGGAGAAATCTGCTTATTTTATATTATTTTTTTAAATTTTATTGAAAAAATTGAAATAACAATTGGGCAGTTTCAAAACAAGTTAGCAGGACACTTACAATAATTAATACATTGCATATTGTTGTCTTCGTGGTAGTTATTCATAGTACAAGTTGCAGCCATGATATTCTATCCGAACACCATTAGTACAAGTCTTTCTTCCCATTGAATTAACAGAAAGTAGCTGTACATCTATCCTATTAGTATATACAGATACAAAATGTCCTTCAATTATATCCTTGTTTTGTTTTGTTTTGACAGAGATGGGTATTCCATTGCCATTTAACTATTGTAGGTGTGTGAAATCAGCAAAATATTCCAATATAGTCCAGTAGTCCATAATCGTAGTGGGTTATCCGTAGGATTGGCCATGTCAGAAGTTGTTGACTTGAGCTCTTTACAGCTCAGCATATTAATATGCTTTACTTTATATACCTCATTTTTATACTTTTCTGCTGGATGGTTAAGACCAAGATAAAGCAAGACCTATATAACAAAAAATGTAACTTTTGTATCTGACAAAGTCAGTCAAGTACCATCAGTATTTATCTTGTAACCCTGTACCGCACTTTGTAGATCCTTTGTTAGTGTCAGCTATGTGGATGAGTCATGGCCTTTGCTTGACCAATGGTCTCTCTGTGAAAGCCTGAGAGAATGTTTTCTCTTTATGTGACTCTCCTTAGGTACACTCTACATCGTTAATCACTTTCCTCTGTGGCCCCACAATCTCGTTGATGAGAAAATTTGGGCTATCCCTGAGTTAATGGATGTTACAGTACAAGTTCATGGCCTGAGTCCTCACTGACCTTGAAAAGCTAGGGCCAAAATGTTGGCTATCCTTGAAGCCCTTCTTTTTACTAATTTTTGGTTTATAAATTTAAGTTGTTAACCCTCTGGAAGATAAGCTTAACATTATTACCATATAGCTATCTGTTTGAATATCAAACATCTTAGACATAACATGGAACAGTTATTTTCCATCAGGTATTGATATGTTAAACTTTAAATCCAATGCTTATTTTAGTTGTAAAAAAAAAAAAAAAGTGCTGTGCTAATTGCCTGGAGCATCCCTGGATCAAGTTCTAAGTTATTGTGTAGCTGCTGCTGTCCAAAGGGGAATCTTTTAGACTTGAAAGAGAAGTTCTGTCACACAACACTGTGAAGCACATGCAGAGTCAGGCTTCAATTCCATGAAAGGGGATGGGAGTGGCATGGAACCTTTAGCAGGATTCTGATAGCATCAATTTAATTATATTTTCTCTTGACATGTTATGTAGGCCAGTCTGGCTTTAGTGTCATTATATCATCCACCAGGCTGGACCTCATGGCTGGAACTTCCTGCCCCACCTCCTGAGTGCCAGGATTACAGGTGTGTGCCACCACACTTAATTTTTTAGTTTAGATTTTAAAAATCAAAGTTAAAATGAGAAGAGGAGATGTAGCTCAGTGTTGGAATGCTTGCCTTGCAGTGTAGCAGGCCCTGAATTCAGTCCCCTTCCAAAAGGAAAAAAAGTGAATGCATATGGACTTGTATACAGTATAGGTTAGGACCTGTTCTATATAGCTAAGGCCAGCTTAATTTTATTTAAGTTTTTGTTTTGTTTTATTTCGTTTTAGCAGCACAGATTATTTTAACAAAATATATCTCCAAAGGGGGAAAAATCTGGAAAGGTATACATAAGACCTATCTGTATCTTTTTATTGCTCTACATTAAAATGTGTTATTTGACTAAAAAATAAAAAAGCAGAATAAAATAGTGCTTCTGTTAAACTTCCATATCAGAATTCTTGGGATGTATTAGTGTGTAATTGTCATGACAAAATTAATTTTACCAATATGAATATGATATGAATTTTAAGATGGAGACAATTCCCTAATTATTTGGGAGGGTCCAAGGCAATCACATAAGAGCTTAAAAGTGAAAGCAGGAGGTAACAAAGAACCAAAGTCATTCTTGGGAAGTGTGAAAGATAACAGCTGCTGCTAACTGTGAAGACAGAAGATTTCCCAGCATAAAGAAACCATGACCAAATTGTGGGGGTGGCTCCTGAGAAAGCACAAGATACATACGTGCACAGAGGATTTTCTCTAGAGCATGCAGAGGGGACGTGACTGTGATGGAGAATTATTTTTGACTCTCCAAAACCCAGTTTCAAATTTTCAGTTACATAAGTGTGGGATAATAAGGTGGTGTCATTTTAAATGACCAAGTTTGGGAGAATTTATTACAGCATCAATAGAAATATATATATTTAGAGAGAGAGAGAGAAATATATGCATATATATTATGTATATATATGTATGTATACATGTATATATAGAAATATATAATATATATGTTTATATATAAATATATATACATATATATTGTCTATATATGTATATATGTATGTATATATGTATATGTATATGTGTATATATATATGTTCTATGACTGTGTAAACTGAGCTTTAAGTAAATTTAGTAAAAGAAATCAAATAAGTTCACAAAAAAAGTACATGTGATACTTGAATTGTTTTATAATTTTATTAGACATACACTATATGTAGATAAGAATTTAGGGAGACATCTGTATTTCTGTTAATATCTAAATTGTTTAACGGAATTGACAACCAACACACCTAATAGAAGTTGGATGGTATGTAATGACAACTGAATCTCTCTTGTTCTGATATTTTGAGTAGAAGAGAAAGAATGATTTTAGGTTTTTTATTTTAAAGATTATGATTTGGAATCAAAAGCTTAGTCAACAGTTATTAGGTAGTACTTTCAGCAATGATAATTAGTAAGAATCCCTTTCCTCTAAATAAATCTAATAAGTTTCTTTTTTTTTAACTGTGAAATTATAATAGAACCATCAATTTTAAAGTTAATTTTAAGTATAAATAAAATGGACTTGCTGGATCATAACACATTATGAAAAAAAGTCAATATCTTTGTTTCTGTATGCTCGCAGTTCTTGATGTTATACTGGGTAGATCCTTAGTAGAAGACAAAGTATTATAGGGCCAGGAGATAGCTCAGAAGTCTAAGTGCTTGCCTGGCAAGTGAAAGGACCTGGGTTCTGTCCCTGGTACTGCATGTCATGCTGACCACACACCTTGCTGGTCACCAGAACCGGGTGCGGTGGTGCACATCTGAAACCCCACCACTAGAGAGGCTGAGAAAGGAGCATCACCAGTCAGGCTGTGTACAGAGACCCTGTACCAAATAAATAAACAAATAAATAAATACAACTTTGATAAAAGGAAAAAAAGTATTGTGGGGCACCACACCATATGGTAATATGTGTACATGTTTGCCATACATGATGTTTGTATTTTTTGGGGGGAGTATGTGCACACATACATGACGCAGTTTGTTTCTTACTTTGGTGTCCTTCCCCTTCCCAATGACTCCCTCCCCCTAAGTCAGTCTTTCTCCACTTCATTCTTGTTATCAGTATCCTGAGCTCATGGTTGCAGCACATGTTTACAGTCACTGAGATTATTAAACTCCTCTTTCTCCCTCATCCTCCCATCCTCAGCTTCCTGGAGCCCTTCCCATTTGCAGGAGATCTATCCACTTTGTTATGCATGGACATTAACAAAAATGGAATGACACTTAAGAGTTGTCATTCAGATATAGGTGTGTGTTAATCATTCCAAAGTCCAATTTTAATGGACTGAATATTTTGTTATTCCAAATTCATGAGTTGCAAAAGTGCAACATATTTAGATAAGTATGTAGTATTTGGAGGTTATTAGCTCATGTGGGTGAAGTTCTTTTGAAATGAATTGGTATAACTAAAAGAATTTAGAGTGCTTTCTTTTTTTTTCTTTTTTTTTTTTTTGGCAATTCTATTTTATTTCCATTTTAACAAGTATTAGAAAAAAGCCCTACCAATTCTGTGTTCCCGAAACACAAGCCCAATAACTATATTTGAGGCCAAGCAAATCAGTGAATTTTTTGTAGTCACAAAAAGCATTCTTTAGCTGCTTTGAAATAAAGTCTAATAAACTAGCCACTAAAGAGTCAGAAACTAGATAGCTCTTTACCTTGCTCATGAATAGAACCTTCCCTTGTAAATTATTAGCTTCTAAATATAAATTCCAATACCTGTATCAAAAAATAATATATTTGCCAACAGTAAATTCAACTACTTATATTTTAATGTTTACAAAGTTTTTAGTCAATTAAGTTGATAATTACTTTTAATTTTAATAAATACCAGTAATACTGCAAAATTCCCTATGTTCCTAATACATCAAAACCAGTCACAATCCAGAAGATGTAAGATACATTTTTATACATTTTAAATGAAAAAGATCTCATTCCTAACAGGCAAAGTACCAAGTAGGTTTACAGAGCTTCATTTCTACTTTCCATGATCAAACTCTTCTGTTATCAAAGTGTTTCAAATGTAATTTGAGAATTTTTTTAGTTTTTATTTAGCTTATACACTGAAAACTGACAAGAATCTAAAAAGATTGACAATTAGTGCAAAAACAAAATATTTTAGAGGTAATTTTTTCCCCGTATAAATACACTGGAGGTTAGTAAATATCAAATTTTATGTAAATATATAATTTCCTACTTTTTTCCTGAAAGACAGCAGACAGAAAAATTAAGCTTTACTTTAACTACAAAAATATTTCAGCCACATTTTAAGGCAAAAATAAACACAGTTAGAATATAATTTCATTATTTGTGAAGACTAGATGCAAGAATGCTGATTGTTTTCCTTGTAAATGGAATATATGCCAGAATGCTTATGGCAGTCATTTAAATCGTAATGAATACATTAAAAAAAAATACTGGTTAATCTGTGAAGAATTCCACATTTGCTTATTTTACAAAATTTCTTCCATTTGGTAGGGCTTTGGTACAAGTAGTTTCTGCTACTTCCATCATTTATCTTCCTTCTTTGCTGCTTTTTCATTTTTCTGTTTTCTCACATTTGGATTTGATGTTCCTCCTTCACCTTCCCTCTGAGAATCATCAGTTATTTGATAGTCTTCAAGGATTTTCTGCCCTGTTTGTTTTGCAGTTTTCTTCACCATTGCTTTAATACCAATGTTGTCAATATTATAGGCAGTTACACCAACATTGATGGCAGAATCCACTGCATGATGTGTAGCTTCTCCTGCATTATGCCCGTATTTGTATCTGACGGTTTGTACTGTTTCAGCTGAAACATTGTCAACAATGCATTTAGCTGCACATCCTAATCCCTGCCAGACAGTTGAAAATCCTTGAACACTACTTGCTGCAACAACCATAGCACCATCCAGGGTAGACTTTCCATCTTTGTCTCTTTTAAGAGATTCTGGAACAAGTTTGCTTCCATGCTTCTTAACATGTGGAGCTAATTCTTTTCCAACACAATTTGCTACAGTGCAGACTCCATCAACTAGGAACTGGCTGACTTTGGCTGCTCCTCCTGTAGCCTGCTTGGCTATATAAAGTCCCCTGGAGACAGCTGGACTAACTTCCACTGGTTTCTCTTCTGGCTGAATCTGTTCTCGGAGTATGGAAGCACCTTTCTGGATTGCTTTGCCAGTAAACTCAGCACCTTTGACTAAACCCCAACTCACCCAGCAAGCACCTGACAAAATGTTTTGAGCCACTTTCTCACTCCATTCAGGTAATTCTTTTGCTCTTTCTTCTGAAACTGGCTCACAGGGTACAATGTTACTCAGATTAACTTCTTCATTTGAAGTATCTTTAGTCTTTTTCTTATGTTTTCCTTTATGATGCACAGTCTTGTTGCCTTGGCCCAATGAAGGGTCCAACTGACTCACATCACTACCAGAGACTCCCTTCACTTGGTCAGAGGGGGGTCTTGTTCTTCCAGGGATTTGAAATTCATTTTCTCCTTCTGCCCTACTCCAGTTGGCCTGGAGCCGAAGGTCAGACATTTGTCTTAATAAATCCTCAAAGAGTTCTCTATCATCTTCTGGTAGCTCAGAGGATAAGACCATACCCACAAAGCATCCTGCTGCTTGTAACATTGTATCGGGAAACATGTAGGCTCCCACAGAACATTTGAGAACTGGAGATCTATCAGGAACCAGAGGGTACAACCAGCCACAAACCTGAAGAAACCCAGGAGGGCGGTTTAGAACTGTATCAGGAGAATTATCCAAGAACCTCACAATTCGAAGGTACCCAGGATACGAAGGTGCACTGACCTCCCCGGCAGGATTTACAAAAAAAATCTGTACTCCATTTGGTATCAAAATCAATTCATCTGCATCCATCCCTAGTCTCAAGAGGAGGTGGCTGAGAATGACTTGCATAGAAATCTTCTCCAACTGACGAAATTTCACCAGAATCTGTTCCATAAGACACAGTGTAGTGACCCTCTGCAGCCTGAGGAGTATAAGCAGGAGGAGCTCCTGATGGACAGCTTGGAGATGGTAAGGCTGGAGAAGATGGTGCAACAGTAGGTCCTGAACTGGTAGTTGCTGTGTTATCATTTATTTCAGTATGCTGAGGTGAGTTAAAGGACTGAGGCTCTCTTGACTTTTCATACATGTCTTTAGGTGGAAATTCTGGCTGTAACTTGGATACTTCCTGAAGATCCTTTTGTAGGGAGGTGGCAAGACCCTTCTCTAGAATTTCTAACCTGGCGCGTACATTCTGTAGTGTTTATTTCATTTTCTGCTGCATTTGTCTAGCAGATTCCCATCCGGGGCCTGTGTGTTGAGGCTCTGTTGTAATAATGCTGATTCCCCTCAGAAGGTGTCCTATTCCTTGCTTATAGTTGTTCTTTGCTTCTTCTTTCTGCCCTAATTCATCTGTATTCAAACCTTTATTAACAAATAAAAAGGCATTTTTGTATGCTTCCCTGATAATCTTAATTTCAGCAGGTTCTTCATTTTGTGACTCTTGCTCCATTTCTTCTAAGTGCTGGGGGCGCCCGCTCACGCCTGCACGCCGCGGTGAAACTTCGGGGAGGAAAGGAGCGAGGGCGGCCTGCCAGACGCATCGGGCCACGGCTCTCTAGAGTGCTTTCTTGCACACTTTTTCTGTTGGCAGACAAAGAAGTCAGCAGCCTACCTCCTGGAAGAAGGGCTTCACAAGAACATGACCATATTGGAAGCCTATCAGATGTCTAATCAGACTCATTAGAAATGAATGGTGGCTGTTATTAGATACCAAGTCTATGCTACTCCTTAAGGCAGCCCAAACTAAGATACCTAATATCCAGGAGACATAAATAAATAAATAAGTAAAGTTAGTTATGCATTCTACTTATTCAGTGATTTGAAGGTGGAAAAGACCCAATAAAATATGTTGATAAAATTCAACTTTCTTGCTTCTCTAATATGTGTTCTTTTATTCATTCTTATGCATATTTTAAGATATAGCACACTTTTCTACATGTTAATCTCTAGACTTTTAATTCCAAAAGGAAAAATTTCCAGGGAAATATAACTAATGAGTAATATATCATCACTAAAATATAGAAACATGGTTTTAAAATAAAAAGCACAATATGTTGTAAAAATTAGTTTTTCCAACTTTGGACATTGCCAGTCTTATGGAAAACCCACTACTATTATGGACTACTGAACTCTATTGGGAGATTCCACTGAATTAATGCACCTATAATATTTAAATGACAATAGAATGCCCTTCTCTGACAAAACTAACCAAAAAAGTGGGATAGAAATGAACGACCCTTTTGTATCTATATACTCAAAAAAGTTAGAATAGCTATATAGCTCCATTCTCTTAATTCAATGAATAGAGAGCTTTGTTATAATACTATTTGAGACAGGATATCAGGTCTGAATCTTGTACAACGAACAACCACTAAGACAACAATATGCAATGTATTGATTACTGTAAATGTGCTAGTAATAGGTTGTGAAACTGTCTCATTGATATTTGTTTCTCAATAAAATTATTAAAAATAATAATAAAAAATAAGACAGAAAAAATGAGTTTTCCATACTGTGACAAGGTATAAGTTTAAAATCTAAAAGTGTTAATTTGTTACATGAGTCAGCTGCACATGTTATCTTTCTCCAATCTTCAAATGTTCCCTGCCAGATACATTCTTATTACTAAGGACCATAAAGCATAAACATTGAAAATTGAATTGAAACTGAAAATATGTTCAAGTATTCTCATCTCAGAACTGTCTTCGCATGAAAATTTGCCTTTACCCATATAACAAAGCTTTATTCTTATATTAATTAACTCAAGTTATTAAAATTTTGTTGTAAATGATTGAGAAGCATGCTGTTTAATTTGTTATTCTACATATGGGAAAATTCTTTTAAATTATATCGCCTTGGCAAAGGAATGAATATGTACCTTCAGCTTCATTTATACCTAGAGCTGGTGTGCTCTTATTCAGGTATGACTACTTGAATCTTTTATTAAAACAAACAAACAAACAATCCAATAAACAAACACAAGGAAAGAAGATTAGTGCAGAAATTCCATTTCTTGCGAGGTGGGGAGTGAGGTGGGTCATTCAGGCTCATGAGCATATTTGCTTTGTGCATCATGCTAGCAAAGGGACCTCTAATCAGGTGAGCTCCTCCTTGTGCTTCTTAAGAGGCACTTGCAATGGGGAAAATATGTATTTTCTTCTGTGTGCCTCCAATCATGAATGAATAGATTAATTATGGAATTCAAGCTTGATGAATCCCTTCTCCACTTAAATTTGATAGAGGGAACCCAGTTATTTTGTAATCGAGAAGTTCAACGGAAAAATTAATCTCAACTGTAGGTGCCTTGTCTTCCTGGCTCCCTTTCACATGTTGTATCTGTACATAATCATTTCTTTCCTCTTAAGCATCAGAAGGAGAAAACATGGGGAAGAACAAAAGTGCTTGGGGGCTGGTGAGATGGCTCAGTGGTCTAAAGCACCTATTTAGAACAAGCTTAGCAAAGCACAGGGACCGCGGTTCAATCCCCCAGCACCACATGCCAGCCAGCCCCGCCCCCCGGTGGGCTGAGCTGGCCACACACACACACACACACACACACACACACACGCAAAAATAAATAAATAAAATTAAAAAAAAAAAGTGCTTGGGACACTGTTTGCAAGTAAGTACTTGTCACAGTGAGCAGCCTTCCTTCCCTGAGAATGGAAGATGTGGGTTTGCCCTTTCCTGAAGGCTATATTTCACGGCCCATCTGTACTTGGGATTTATATCTCAAAAGAGCAAAAATAAATAAATAAATAAATAAAAAAGTAAGGTTTTATTTATTTAGTTGACTGATACGGGAAAAGGGAATTTGAGAGCCAATTATCTGGAGAAATTTTTGTCTCAAATTCAGTCATAACGCTTTAGCCCATCTTGTTCAGAGTATGTGAAAATAATAAATCTAGGGGCCACAAAAAGGAATCGAATTTTCAAGGAGAAAGGGCACAGGCACTTGAGTTTCTTGTAAATATACAATTAATTATGGTTCTTTATTTTACTTCGCTATAGTGATATTCTGTCTTTTTGTTCATTCCCTTTCACCAAAGTCTTATAATAAATGAAAAGTTGCTAATAAGTAAAAAATCATCCAGACAACTTTTAAATAATGATCATTTACTCAGTGTTAAACGTTTTGTACTTACAAGCACAGATCATCCTTGAAAGAGTCTGTATGAATGTTACGGTTTGTGTATGTGTTTCCACCCAAAGCCTCATGCAGTCATGGGGCGACATCTGGGGTTTGTGACTTGATCCCAGACTGGGATTGCGGGTGTGAGGGCTACACCCTGGTCCTGGGCTGAATAAGTAGCTTTAAATGTAAGGAGGGAAGAGAGGCTGGCTAGCGGCCTGAGCTGCTGCAACTCCCTTTGCTCTTGTTCTTTGCTGTCATGGTTGCTCTCTGCCATGTGCCCCTCAGCCGTGGAGCCAGCTGAGCATGGACTGAACCCTCCACTAACTGTAAGCTAGATAAACCTTTCCTTTCTTAATTTTGAGTGTTGGGTGTTTTGGCCCAGCAAAAGAGAACAGTAACTGAGACAAAGAAGTATTTGATGATAAACAAGTAAGCACTTGATGTATTGAGAATTTAAATAAATCGTGAGCTGATGGCTAAATCAATAGACTAGCTTCCTTGCTATACTCAAGATAGCTCAACCCAGAAATTTCATTTATTTATTTGATACAGTCATTAAATAATTGAATACTGTGTATTGTGCTGGTGATGATCTCATTCAATTTTCAAAAAAATATCAAATATATATAAAAATTATGTATATGTAATTTATATTCTCTTTCCTTCAAATATACACATTTTAAATAGCTAAATAACTTAATTGGATTCTGACAATGTATTTGGATGTCTTTGACACACACATTAAATTTAATGTATTTTAAGCCACAATAAAAAGAACAGGATATGCGTAATGCTGAACCACTAGATGTTCCCAATAAATGTTTGCTTTTGAGAAAGTAATTACTGCCGCTCTTCTGAACTTTAGGTACCTGCTATTAACCCAGTAGGAAATTTTAAATTGTAACTTACCCTGAAGTCAACTACTCACAGAAATGAACGTGTTCCTCCTTCTAATAGGAATAACAAATATTCTTCCATTCCTTCTTTTGAGCTAAAAGGGGCTGATAATTACATATAAGTAGTATATATATTGTTTTCATTTAAGTATTCTTTTTGTTATAGTATTTCACTTAAATTCATGTAATGATTAAAAAAACTGTGGTAAATATAAGGTTTTCATCTTAATTATTGCTATTTTGTACTTGTACTAAATGCAGACTGTTAGGTACAAATCAGTAAAACAAGTATTGGTAAGCCTCTTATGTAGAGCAATTCATAAAAGAAATGTAAAACTTTTCTGTCCTTTGAAAATATTCCTTAATGGTTGGAGATTGTGTGCTTTTACTTCGATAATTTTTCATGATTTAATGATTAAATACTTTAGAGAATTTAAATTATACGCGTAATAGTTTTCCTTTTCCAAATGTACCTTTGTAATGCTCCCTGATGAAATAATTAAGAATTAATCAAGGAGGAATATTTTATAAAACACTTGACTGAGAATATCAGAAAATAATGGCTCATTTCTTATTGAATTAAGAAAGTGGTCTAAACTGACTTTATGTGTAAATCTGTACCCATAACTAATAAACAGCATCAGCATAACTAAAATGTCCAACTAATCCTCTCATGTAATAATACAAAGAACAATATTATAATGTATGTCTCACTATACTTTATAAATTATCTAACACTAAATACATGTCTTGACATACTGTGAAATTAATGTTAATGCAGAGAATGATCTCATAGGTGTTATGTGGTGGGTAAATGAGAATTTGACCTTCAATACAGGAAAGAACAGAAGTATCAGGATTACAGAGGAATTTAAGAATTTCGTCAATGAGATTAAGATGTGAGTTCATTATTTAGAAATTGTAATGGAAAATTATTTTTGGAAAAAAATTGCATTTAAACAATTTACATTAAATACATAGGACAAGAAAATTGAAATATGCATTATCTCATGTTTTATTACATTTATTCTTAGAGATATGCATGCATATAATGAGGAGCTATTTTTAAGTTACTGTGAACTTTTGACATGGGTACCATAACATTCCCAATATGATTACCCTACATACTCAAACAGGAGCCACATGTCTAAAAGGATGTATTATAGCATAAGAAAGAAAAATCTTACACTGAAATGCCAAATTCTCCCCTTTTGTTTCTTCCTTATTTAATATATAACAGAGTTTATATTTTACAGCAATTGTTTATATTTTACAGCAATTCTAAGAAAATATTTCCATATTTTATGTGTTACTGGAAAGAACTAATGAATTGAACTCATTTCTTATAAGACATTACGTTAGAGATTTACAAATACAGATTGATTAGTTGACTAAGACAATACATACTAAGACAATGCACAACTTTCTCATTAGGATGAAATATGGTAAACAAAGACTGAAAAATTCTAATTAAAAATTCTGAAATACTTAGAGTTACTGAAATCACAGTGTTTATAAAGCAAATTTCATTAATGTATAAAAATTAAATTACTTATTATAACTGCCAATATAACAAAAAGACTACAGTGTAGTGTGTGGTTAGAGAAAGTCTCATTTATTGCATTAAGAAAATAATAGGTTTTCCTCATTAATACATTATTCTTTTCCAAGTGTGCATGTTGAAAATACAGAATAATTTGAACGCTTTCTTCCTTCCCATTTTAAAATATATTTTACATAACACAGCTTACATTGAAAATAAAATAGTAACACATGCAAGAGTAACTTTATACACTATTAAAAATCACCTAAGGGCCAGCCAAATAGTTCAGCAGATTAAAGCACCTGCATGCAGGCTCAGAGGCTGGAGCTTTGATCCCCAGGTCTGCCTTGTCACCCGTCCCCGCCAGGGCGCGCTGAGCTGGCAATTGAGACTGGGCATGGTGGTGTGCACCTGTAATCCCAGCTCTTGGGAGGCTGTAAACAGGTGGATCACTATGAGTCCAATCTAGTAGCGAGACCATGAACACCCTGTAGACCCTTCCCTAAAATACAAAAAAAAAAAAAAAAAATCACCTAATGAAATTAAAAGTATGTATGAAAATTTATGGTATGGGAAGCATCCGTAGCAAATAATGCATGACTTTTAAATTTGTACTTCTGAATCTTTTTCAATTAATCATATTGAAATGTAACTTACTTTTAAATGCCCACAATTTAATGATTTTAGAGAAGTGGATATATCTGACATTCACCACCATAATAAGCACTGTCTTGATCCTCCCGCTTCCTTATCCTAGTTTTACCTCCAAGCAATGACTGCCATGCGTTCTGACACTCTACATCATTTTTCTCCTTCTACAATGCTGAATGAAATACAATTAATTCATTGTATGATAATGTTGAACCACACAGATTTTTATTGTGTTTCTTTCTTTTTTAATTTGTTTTATTGAGAAACAAATAGCAATGAGATAGTTTCAAAACCGATTAGCAGGACAGTTTCAATAATTAATATATTGCATATTGGTGTCTTCATAGTGATTATTCATCGTATAAGATGTAAACATGATATCCTGTCCACAAACACTATTAGTACAAATCTTTATCTATCCTATTTTGTATATACAAATACAAAATGGTCCTTCATTTGTATCCCCTTTTTTGATTAGTTTTGTCAGAGATGGGTATTCTATTACCATTTAAATATTTTAGGTGCATGAATTCAGCAAAATAATCTAACTTAGTCCAGTAGACTATAATAGTAGTAGGTTATCCATAGGGCTTTCTCTTCTCTTTGATTTACATTCGGATGAGTACAGGTTTTGCTATGTAATGATGTTGCCATTTACTTTCTTCTGATTTTCTGATTTTCCAATATGTGCTTCTCTTTTTTTGGATAAATATGTATAAAATGAATTGCTAGGTTATCTGTTAAATACTGGTTTTGTTTTACACATTTGGGTGTACAGAGTTTGGATGAGCAGAGATTTATCTCAGCTGCATCAATATATCCATGTTAAATATGAATTGGCGTGAATAGCTAAAATTAAGAACTTCATTGCAGCATCAAGTAGTCTCATTTTAACCACTTAACATTTCACTCTTATGCAACAATAGTGTGATGGGATCCATCTCTGATGCTGGCCGCCTGGAAACATGCTTCCATTTTTGCAAAAATATAAAATAATATTCCAATCTCTGGCATCACTGAAAGGATCCTTCATGCTTAAAAGAAATGTAGAAATAATTACATAAGGGAACTTTAGAAGTTTATTTTTAACTTAATTTTATGACATGCATGGCAGAAAAATGTATGATATTAAAGCTGACAAAATTTCTCAGCTTTG